>NC_047509.1:14719352-15019352 GCF_902827115.2 Pseudochaenichthys georgianus
CATTATGGTTGCACTCAAAGGGCCGGCTATAACTTTAAGACTATATAAATATACATATATAAATATATAATATATATTAAATAATGTATTATTACATTACATTACATTACATTGCATTTAGCTGACGCTTTTATCCAAAAGCCTTTTGTAAGCGACAGTCGAAAGAGATGAGTTTTCAGTCTGCGCTGGAAGATGTGTAAGCTTTCTGCCGTCCTGATGTCAATGGGGAGCTCATTCATTATTATATTACATTATTGGCTCTGCATTCGATTATTATCAGTTCTGGTAATAACTTCATAAACAACTACGTCTGAAAGCAGAAGTCTAGGGCAAATAATTGAAAGCAACATTTTCAACAATTACACCAATTGTATTGTATATAATATTCTTTGCAAGCTCTTGCGGGCCACATAACATGATGTCTTGAGTTGGACACCCCTGTTCTAAAGGATGAATTGCAGGTTTGCTTAGTTTTGTGTGACTCAGAGAATATGTGTTATTACTGGTATGTTTTGTGGTGCTTTTATTCATGTCAGTGCAGCTTTTTGTGACAATATGATTCCTTATGCACCCTTCAAACTCCTTTATCTGTGTCCTTTGTTTCCCCCCACCAGGCAGCACTGTTGAACAGTTTCCCGGATATCTTTGATGAGCTGCTGCAGATGTTCACCGTTCAGGAGGTGGCCGAATATGTCAGAGGCACCCTAGGAAGCATGCCCAGCACAGTGGACATCGGCCAGTCCATGGATGTAGTCAAACTGCAGTCCATCGCTCGTACAGTGGAGAGCCGCCTCTTCTTCTTCCCTGGTAGGACACTTGTTAATGATTATGCAAAGTGTTTAATTTTTCTGAAGATACCAAAATGCATTTTATCTTCAATCTGCCTCCTTTCTGTTATTCCTCTATTGCCACAGAGTCTCGTAGTATTCTGCTGCCGGTGGTTCTGCATCACATCCACCTGCATCTGCGCCAGCAGAGGGAGCTGCTCATCTGTTCTGGGATCCTTGCGAGCATCTTTGCCATCATTAAGACTAGCTCAATGGTACTGAACAATATACCATGCATATTCAGCATATAGAACTTAACATTGAATGTGATTCCAAAAAAGGTTTCATTTAATTGGAAAATGCAATATAAAATGTACTTAAAAAAATAGATTAGATTATTGAAATGCACCTACAGCATGATAGCACACATACTAAAGCATTCCCATAAGGAACGTGTTGCATGTCTGTGTGTCTCAGGAGTCTTCTGTTCAGGAGGAAGTGGAGATGATGGTGGAGAGCCTTCTGGATGTGCTGCTGCAGACCCTGCTGTCCATCATGAGCAAGTCTCACTCCGTGGAGACGTCCAGAGGCCAGCGCTGCCCCCAGTGCACGGCGGAGATAACGGTGAGCTTCCACTCAAAGTGTCTCTTTGACGTGCAATTAAAACAGGTTGAATTTGAGTTAATATTTTGAGTGGATTAACCTTCAATGCCTATTTCTGTCACTTTCTTTGGCAGGGGGAGTATGTTTCCTGTCTTCTCTCTCTGCTGCAGACGATGTCAGAGCTCCACTTTCACCATCTACTCAACAACTTCCATAGCAAAGAGGAGTTAAAGGTAGGGTACCTCCGGCTGCAAATGATCAAATCATTTTGCTTCAGCCTGTTTATTGCAACACTTAACTAATACAATCCTTTTTAGGAGTTCCTGTTGAAGATCTTCTGCGTGTTCCGCAATCTGATGAAACTGAATATCTTTCCCCGAGACTGGAGCGTCATGAGGCTTCTGACTAGTCAGTGAGTCTGCTTTTCCATTTCTGTCATGCAGTCATTGTCCCAGAGACGGTAAGGGAATACAGCCAACCATTAGATCAGAGTCTCTTAAGATAATCCTGATCTGAAGGTGACGCTTGTGTTGCAATTTATTCATCTATTTTTGGCAGCTAGCTCGTTCTGTTAGCTGACAGTGTGTTGTTTGCTTTCTGCAGCATCATCGTAGTGACAACACAGTTCCTGTCTCCCGCGCTCCACAAGAACTTCTCTGAGGCTGACTTTGATTTTAAGGTGTGTCCGAGCAGCGGGGGGCAAGCATTTAGGAAACTCAGCACATAGACTGTGTGATGTATTGAATACATTCCTAACATTTTAAACATAGCATTTATTTACTTTTGTTTTTGTCTGTGGTTTGTTAGGTGTGGAACTCGTTTTTCAGCCTCACTGTGCTGTACATCAACCAGCCCAGTCTGCAGCTAGAGGCACTCGGCCCGGCAAAGAGAAAGAAAATCCTGGACAAGTAAGTGTCCTGTCAAATTTCACTTGTATATTGACTTTCTTTATTACTTACTTAAATATAACAAAAGGCAAACTTTGTCCATGAATCATTTATCAGTTTCTCTTAAGAATTTCCTCAACAGTAAGAAACTTCAGGATATTAATTGTGTGGATTCTATAAAACACAGGTTTATTATTTATCTAACTGTTCATTCTTCATGCACTACTCTTTTCTTTATAGGCATGGAGATATGAGAGTCATGATGGCTTATGAGCTCTTCAGCATGTGGCAGAAATTAGGTACGTCAGACAACCTGACTCTAAACACAAATACACAAAATACAGACCGGTTTTAGGAAATGACCAACAAATAGGACTGCAATCTATAATAATCTTTGTAATCCAGGTGACAACAAGCCCCACTTCATCCCAGGAATGATGGGTCCCTTCCTCGGCGTCACCTTGGTGCCTCAGACCGAAGTACGAAATATTATGATCCCAATTTTCCACGACATGATGGATTGGGAGCAGAGGAAAAACGGCAACTTCAAACAGGTCATTATGATAGTGTTATGTAAAGATGGCAGATTGTGTGACGCAGCAGCTGTGATTAAGAAATGTACATATAATATATACCAACATCTTTTGTGTGTGTAGGTGGAGGCAGAGCTGATGGATAAACTGGACAGCATGGTGTCAGATGGGAAAGGCGATGATAACCACAGAGAGCTCTTCAGCCTTTTGTAAGCATCAAACCTGTGTGTAGTGAGCCGGTGGAGTGATACTCAGAGCGATGCTGCTCTCATGGTATTTCCTCTAACATACTCTCTGTGTTGTCTGCCTGTCACACTGCAGGACCATGCTGTTTGGGCCTTATCCAAGGTGAGCTGTAGTCCTCTCACAGCTAAAACGGAGAGACGTTGTCATTCATATCTATTTACTCCCTGTGCTTGTCACCTTTAGTAAGAACATCTCACTGTGTTTTATGTGCAGCCTGCTGGAGAAGATAGAGCAGGAGACCTGGAGAGAGACGGGGATCTCATTTGTCACATCAGTCACAAGACTTGTGGAGCGATTACTGGATTACAGGTATGCAGAGATTACAGATTAAGTTAAACATAATCAAACTGATGGTTTGTGTCATGGAATTACAGAGCAGTAAGATTTGGAAATATATTTGTAGGGACTGCATGAAAGGAGATGAGATGGAGAACAAGAAAATTGGCGGTTCCGTCAACCTCATGGTGAGTCATTCCCGGCAGAGTTTGAAGAACGCGTTTATGAATATATTCACACATGGAATTAGATTGTAACCATTATGTTTAATTCATCCACAGAATTTTTACAAATCAGAGGTCAACAAGGAGGACATGTACATCCGTTACATCCACAAGCTGTGTGACCTGCATCTCCAAGCAGAGGACTTCACAGGTAAAGGAGAGGGTTTTACTTCTTGTGCTGTTTCCCCTCTCCAGTAGGAGAGAAACATGAACACACATAATCATTGAGATCACAATCATGACAGAATTAGGTCTGGTACTGCCACTCACAATGTCAAAAATAACTCAGGGGAAGTTGTGACTCCATATAATGTTGTAAATGTCTTAAGTGCTCTTGCTTGACTCACGTTATTGGCAGTGGTGGCTGTATTGTGTGCATGTTAAAGTAGCCAAATATGACAAGTACAACCTTATTCATCACTTAAAAAACAACCGGCAGCTGGCAAGATGACTGAAACACATTTCATGTTCTGCAGAGTTGGCTGTGTTTGCACATGTGTTTATTTTTGTAAAAAAATTAATTTCTTCAAAAATGTGAATTGACACATACAACAAAATTAAATGTCTCAAAACTGAAATTCGACTAAGAAACTAGTTTGAAATGAAACATAAACTGTATTTGCTGTCAAATTTTGTGTTGGAGCATTTTTCCGAATTGTAATAATAAGATGTACCAAAGCAACTGAGACATTTTTAAAAGTACTGAGAGCAGCTGATACGATTTCTGTTCAAGTGCAACATTTTGCACTTCCTCCTTTTGCAAATAAAGCAACACACTCTATGCTCTGGGCATTTTGTGTTTTTTGACATTTTGCCACATGTTCACGAGAACTGGAAAAGTATATTAGTGTATCACTGCATCTCGAGTCTGTAAACTATTCAACATGGTTAGTTTTACTAGATGGCCGTTATTACATTTTTTTGCTGATGACCTCTGACCTGTGCCCCCTCAACAACAGAGGCAGCGTTCACCCTGCTACTGTACTGGGAGCTGCTGCAGTGGGAGGACCGGCCCCTGAGGGACTTCCTTCACTACCCCTGTCAGAGCGAGTGGCAACGCAAGGAGAACCTGAGTCGTAAAATCCTCCACTACTTCAACAAGGGCAAGGCAAGTGAATGTTTATAGGGTTATCTCTCACTCCTGCCTCTATGTACTGCAACTGAAGCTCAGAGGAAACTGTTTAAATGGAGGCGAGGCAAAGTTAGCTTTATATTGATGGAGCGGTGTTGTTAGGATTGTGCTGGACAAGTCCCAAAAAAGAGATAAGATAATTGATGGTCATTTATCTACACATTGCTGTACAGTACACAAACAAATACAGTTGTCTCTGGTCCCAGATACAAACATGAGAAGTAACAAATGATTATTAGGTGCAAACAACAAGATACAAAAACAGGTACAGAACAAGAAACAAGACATGTACAAACATGCTGTCCAATAACACTGATGTAGGGCAATAGATACAAATATAATTACAAATAATGCAAATAAAAGCAAGATAAGAAGTACAAAAACACAAGTTAGTACAACAAAACTGCACTTCATTTCAACACTAGAGTAAATGTATTTTCCAGCACATGTTTTATATTTTAGGCAACATCCTTTCTACCGTGAAGAGAGCAGAACCAAAACTGTGGATTATTGAAACAACATCATCTCATTTTCATTGCTTTGGCATATATCATAAAAAAGTATTCTGTGCTTAAGCAAACAGTGAATATGATATAATATAAATATCTTTGAAGATTAGCCCACACAAGGGTCAGATCTCGGCTCAAATGAGATTTGCTTCCTTGACTCACTCCTTCCTGGCTAGTATTCATCCATAACATTAGATTAGTTGACTGGTGTCTGTGCTTCGGAGAGGACAATGCCCTCTGGACTGTGGGAGCAGCTGAGGAGGAACTCCTTCAATAACTCTTTGTCCTATCTAGTTTTTATTGCTGCCCTCATAGAAAAACATAAGTCACGGTTCTGTAGCTGTGGGATTCATCTGCTGCTGCAACAAATGTTAAAATCTGTCCAGGACAAATAGAGAGCTTAATGTTCTCAAGAACAACTTGAAGGTTGACAATGTAGGCAAATTAAAGTTTGAGTCTGTGATTCTGGAGAAGATTGTTGATATTTGAACTCAACACCTAAACAGATCCCCTCCTCCAGGCTCTCTCACTCTCCTGACTCACAAAGGGAGGCAACCCCTTCATACAAAAGACAAGATTTATCAGGAAACCAGAGAAGAAGTCGATCATGTCATGTACTGTACTGTAAAACATAAAAACATACGTTTCCACTTTTCCAAGGCAAGGCAAGGCAAGTTTATTTATAGAGCACTTTTCAACGCAAGGCAATTCAAAGTGCTTTACAAAAAAAAATAAAAAAAATGAAAGACATTAAGCATTAAAAAAGAAAAGCTAATCAAATAAACATTAAGAAAAAAAATACATGGATAAAAGTTACAGTGCAGTCTAAAATATAAATAGTTCAATTAAACATTACAAGAAAAAGTACATTCCAGTAACCATCTCAACAAAACCTTGTATAATCCAGTAAAAAAATCAACATGCAAGTTGCCCCTGTTTTTTTAATTATTCGTAGAGGCTGGTGCTGACTTTATGTAAAAAATAAATGAATGATGGGATGTTAATGTACATACAACTTCATTCAAAGGGGACCTATCATGCAAAATGCACTGTTGTACGTCTTTTATACATGAATATGTGTCCCCGGTGTGTCAGGGAACTCACCAAGTGTCAGAAAACACAACCCTCTCTCTTTTCCTCCATACCCAAATCTCTAAAAACGGGGCTGCAACAGATTATTATTTGAATTTTTCTGACGTCAGAAAAGGGGTGCTCCGCCTATATGGGCAACTCTCCACCTATCAGGGGAATGAGAGACCGCTCGAAAGCGCTGGAGACGCTGTAGTACATACCAGGCCTGTAAGTGGCGCTGTAGTCTGCCACAAACGCAGAATCAGCCCTTGCAAAAACAGGGCTGGAAAAGAGCAAATAGAGCGAAATGAGGCATGGCTAAAATGCATGATCTGTTTGGTATTTTGAAAAAAAGACTTCACAGGCATGTTTCATATAGGTATGGCCCTACAGTATATGTTTCAAATATAGCATGATAGGTCCACTTTAAATAAAGAAAGACTGACTTTAGATCGACCTTTTTCATTTATCAAATACATTTTGAAGCTATTTTGAATTCCAAATCCAACATTGCTTCGGTAGACTCTCACTACGTTTTTTCTCTGCTTACTTTCAAATGATAAGGCTCACATAAAGGATTTTCTTTATATTCATCTAATTTATCTCTGACTTTGCAGTGCTGGGAATATGGGATCTCTCTCTGCCGGGAGCTGGCTTTCCAGTACGAGACTTTATATGATTATCAGAGCCTCAGCTGGATACGGGTAAGTAAAGTCTCACATGCTTCCTGTTATTATAAAACACACATCCTTTGTGATGCTGGAGGGTGAGACTTCCAGCTCTCTTTTTCACCGTCACCCTGTTATGCAGTGTGATGTCCATACAGCGTCAAACACAATGTCCTAATTACCTGTGCACATCCACACTCATCAGCAAACACAGAGCCTACAGTAATGTGTGTTATTAAATTATTATTCATCATGACTCCTGTGTATCATTCTGTGACAGAAAATGGAGGCAGCGTATTATGACAACATCATCGAGCAGCAGAGGATCGAGCCGGAGTTCTTCAGAATGGGCTTCTATGGCAGGAAGTTTCCTTTCTTCCTCAGGGTACGACTTACTAAATCTCATCTTGGCCTGTCCTGACACAGTTGTGATTCTGCTGATGCGCATGGCTACGTTTCTCCTTCATGCTTCAGCGGGAGAACAAGTCAGAAGCAATAGAGAGAAAGCTGGGATAGAGTTGAAAATAAGTGGGTTATACCTCTATCAGCCATTCTCTGCTATTGCTGTTATGAATCTCATTAAAGTATATTATAACTTTTTGTGTAAATATCAGGCTCTAGATAAATAATTACATTCTCGCTGGATCATCTTAAAATATAAGAAAATGGGTCCATGACATTAATTTCTAAGTATCTATTTCATTCACTTATTTTACCATTTAGAGTTTGTTTTAAGCAAAATAACAAGCCCAAATGTCATATATCTCATTAAAGCAGCTATAATCTATATTTGTATTATAATCTTTAAAAAGACAATGAGAGGATGAGAACTGTTGCAGTAATGGACAAACAGACCTTTCACCAAAACCTGCAGCTCCACCTTACTTTACTGAGCTTTAAATGGAGTTTGATGACATTGTTTCGTTTCCAGCAAAACTTTGATGTTAACTCTCTCTTAGTGTTTTTCTCTGCTGCAGGAGGCTGTTTTTAGCAAGAAAACACATTTGAAAGCCATCTGTACACTAGCTTCTCACGACGTAACAGCAGCAGACACAGTTGGTGACTAGCTGAATCACATCATTAAACATTTAGCAGCTACATTTCCCTCAGGATTTGGAAGAGGGGTTAAAAGAGAGTGCATTTTGGACTTTTACTAAAGCATCTAGTACTTCTAGCTCTTCAGCAATAAAATCAAAGCACAAGTTGACTTATTATTTGTAGTCAACTATAACCGTTGTGTCCAGAAGTTATTCATTAACATGTCATCATTGATGTTTGCCTTTGTGTAGAACAAGGAGTTTGTCTGTCGTGGTTATGACTATGAACGGCTCGAGGACTTCCAGCAAAGGATGCTGGGGGAATTTCCACAAGCCATTGCCATGCAGCATCCGAACCAACCAGATGACACCATCCTGCAGAGTGACGCTCAGTGTATCCTACACAGTTTACTGCGCTAAAGCCATCAGTTATCTGCATGTTTATCTAAACAACAACCTGTAATTAAATTATTTTTATTTCCTAATGTTATAAAAGCAAATCCTCGCATTTCAGAAAGGTTACAACAGTGAAAAGTTAATGTTTAATCAATTAATCAATTATGAACATTGTTGGCAATTCATTTTAATTATATTTACTAATTGTTTTACCATTACAGCTTGCACCATGATTTGCTGATGTATGAATGATCTTCATGATGTTACAGAATAAATATTATCACGGCATGTTGAGATTGATTTCAGACAGTGAAAGCAAACCCCCTTTGTCAGTGTTTATTTTGAGTATCCCTCCTGCTCTTCCTCCTCTGTGAATATGCATGTCTGTCTGTCTTCCTTGACACTTGACTTCTAGACTTGCAGATCTATGCAGTGACTCCAGTGTCAGACATCTCTGATGTGCCTCAGCTGGAGCGTGTGCCCGAGAGGATCAAGAGCTTCTACCGCATAAACAATGTCAGCCGCTTCCACTATGACAGGCCTTTCCACAAGGGGCCCAAGGACCGCGAGAACGAGTTCAGGGTACGTGAACCAGCAGTGCCCCGCTCAGTCCATTTCTGCCTCACTGTTCCGTGTTTCTCCAGGAAATGCTGAATTCAGATGAGATGCTGGTTACAAACATGGAATGGGACAAACACTCAAAGCCTTAGTTAGACTCATGCTGAGGTATTTTTGGCTGATATAGGACAAGTCAAGTCAGTTTTTTTATATAGATCAATATCACTAATTTACCTCAAGGTGCTTTAAAATACTTGTATCATCATATGACCTTTTATTTTGAAAAAATATGGAGAAAATTATCTTCCAGGACAAATATCCACACACTAGAAAAAGCTGGGTAAAATTATGGTAAGGACAATCTGGACGACAACAAAATAGTTATATGAGCAATATTGATTTGGGAGGACGTCAATAACTTCCAACAAACAACAGATATAACAAATAGACCCACCATGGAAACCTGGTGGATGAGAGACAAAACAAACAAACTAGAGGCCAAACTCAATAACACAATTCATACAGAAAGAAGAAAAGCATGTACATAGAATCTGAATCAACTCTCTTAGATACAGCAATGTTGGTGAATCTCCCAAAGGACAAAGAGAGGACAAAGAGAGGACAAAGACGAGAACATGGGGGTAAAGGGAGAGATAGTGATTCTGGGACAAGAAATGAAGAGAGTGTCAGAGAGATGCCATGGTTTTCAGAAAGCTTGCAGTGTTTTCATCATTAGGACAAATATATACTCCTCTTTATATTCACCTCTCCAGTTTCTCAGATTATTTCTCCGCAGGTTTATTAGTCATTAAAACACTGCAGAATGATGTAATGTGGCAAGAAGGACATTTCCACGATTATGACGATATAAGACAGAAAGCTGCATTAGCATACAGGAAAAGACAATCTAGTTAAATGATCACAATTATTGATGACTTACTGTATTTTCTGTTGATCAACGTATTTATTGAACATCAGCTCTTTTTGTTACTCCCTCCCCTTGTATCTAGTCCAAGTACAGCCAATAGGACTTTAGAAGCTTAACCCTTAGATGCATAAGTGGGTATTTGTGGACCCGGTGAGGTGGTTTTCTTGAAGTATCTTTGTAATTAAAAAAATGTTATCATTTCATATTCCAGCTATTCCTCAAAAAACATGTTTTGGATATCATGCCATTCTAATTTTAAATTGACATTTTATACATTTTAAGAAATTGTAGTTTTTGTATTACTACCCCAAGCTTCCATAAGAGGGTATTTTTTGACCCGGTGAGCTGGGTTTCTTGAAGTATCTTTGTAATTATTTTTTTTTAATCATTTCATATTCAGGCTATTCCTCAAAAAACATGTTTTGGATATCATGCCATTCAAATGTTGTATTTACATTTTAAGAAATTGTAGTTTTTGTATTAATACCCCAAGCTTCCATAAGTGGGTCAAAAATTACCCGCATGCATGTTCTATGGAATCCTATGGGAAAACGTTTTTTTCAAAATGTAAAAAAGTGTCTAAAATTATAAATAGTGAAAAATTCAATATAAAATATTTCTAGTGTGAACCAAAATATAATACTAAATATTATACAAGTGATTTTTCTTAACCAAAATGGCCTAAAAACACATATTATTCTAATGTGGGTCCTTTTTGACCCACTTATGGAAGAGTGTAGGGTCCAGTCACTCGTGCATCTAAGGGTTAAACCAGACATGATCTAGTACCTTAGTTTCCACTGACACAGTAACCTAATTTTGAAATCAAACCACACCAGGAGTTTTAACTTAGGATTCTCTAAAGCTTTCCCGACTGCTAACTCATATCGTGAACTTCCATTTGAAGTGTTAAAATGGTTTCCAGATGTGGTGGATAGTAGACTGCATAACCGTTGTTCTCTGCTCTCACAGAGTCTCTGGATTGAGAGAACGACCCTGATCCTCTCCCGTCCTCTCCCCGGGATCTCCCGCTGGGCCGAGGTGGAAAGGAGAGAAGTGGTGAGCAGCTTAAACATTCACTCTCCATCACCTCATCCTGCACATGCTGAGGGATGTCACACAGTTTCTCTTAAGCTCTCGATGCTTCCCAGAGAGTATGTCAAATTAGAAGTTATATACACATACTTCCTCGCCTTATATCTTGTGTATATTTATTTCCAGATGGAGGTGAGCCCTCTGGAGAATGCCATTTATGTGGTGGAGAATAAAACCCAGGAGCTTCGGACTCTGATCAGCCAGTACCAACACAGACAGCATCATGGCAACATCAACCCGCTCAGCATGTGCCTAAATGGGGTCATAGATGCTGCTGTGAACGGAGGCATCGCCAGATATCAGGAGGTACACAAGAAGACAGACATAATCGGGTTGACGTTTCAAATGTGTGAATTGTTTCAGCGTTGTGAGAGATCCTCATCTTCTCCTCTTCAACAGGCCTTCTTTGATAAGGACTACATCAGCAGTCACCCAGAAGATACAGAGAGGATCACTCATCTAAAGGACCTGATGCAGGAACAGGTAACAACAAATATGTTTTTATTTAGTCTTAGTTCTGTGTCAAATGTCCTTACTAGTTTTTATCAGATATACTATATCCAAGCTAATCCTGTTTAAAGTTTAATTTGACTAAAACTCCCATTTTAGTCTTATCCTAATCAAAGAAAACTGAAACTATTTCAGTCTTAGTCAATAAAAACTCCTGACATTTTAGTCTTTTTAAGTCATCAGATTATATTTATATATTATATAACATATGGTCTATTCTGCCACATCAAAGCCCTGTTGCTGGTTTAGTACTGATATTGTCTACGAAACCACAGGAAATGATATTCAGGTTCTTCTCCACCTTTTTATCAAAAGAAAAAAAAAAATCTTTCAAAATGTTTGCATTTTTTAAACTACGTTTTAATCTTAGCATTATTGGTCTTTATTTGCATTTTGATATCATAAGTGTTTTATGACATTGTTGCTGTCTTGCCATCATGTTGTCAAAGTAGTAGTAGTAGTCCAAATTATACTGTAATCCAATTTTGTGTCAATGAAATGAACACTGCATAATGAGGATATGAACATCCCCCATAAATCTTTTTCTCCTCTGGTTTCCTGTCAACAGGTGCACATTCTGGGAGTGGGGCTGGCCGTTCACGAGAAGCTGGTGCATCCGGAGATGCGTCCTCTGCACAAAAAGCTGGTAGATCAGTTCCACATGATGAGGACAGGTTTACACCATGTGAGTAGTCCCACATCTGGCTCAGTTTTGGTTTGAGCTGTGTTTTTAATTGTTGTTCTTGCTAACAAATAGGTAAATAGCCATTTTGTATTGTCTGTTTCGATGCATTTGTATGAGATGAGTGTTATGAATATGCCTGTATGTTGTTATACAAGTGTTTTAATGCTTGTTTTAGCAGTGTAAATATTCAGAGTAGTATATGGTTGGGTCCCAGCAGGGTGTGCCTGGTGTGGATCGGTTTGGCGCTGCAGGCTGCCCGGGGGTTAACTCTCCCAGAGGCATCCTCTCCTCCCACAGCCACATGAGCCCTGAGAGCGTCCGCCTCATACACAGACACAGGTCAGTCACACACACATGGACACACAGACACATTTATAAAAACATGGAGATTACGGTTTTACAACATTGTCTCTGTCCTGCAGCCCTCTGAGCCTCCAGGGATCGATCCGTCACTCGTCCTCCTCTCTGTCCTCTCACACATCGAGTGAGGCAGGAGGAAACCTTGTCCTAATGAACGATGGCATGATGGGAGAGCACTCTGAGGATGCGTTACACATGCAGGTGAGGCTTGATATAATACACACCCTCATAAAAGCAGTAGAAATGGTATGAGTTTGTGTTAACATGTTTCTACTACGAAAAATGTTTTACTTCTTGAACTTCTTTTCAATTCTTTTTTTGCAGCCAAGCCCCTCCTCCTCCAGCCTGAGCTCAATCCGCTCCAATTCTTCCCAGATTATTAACTCTGCTCCCTCGAGTGCCAGAGGTAAGTAAGAAAGTCACATTATGATCCTTACTGTGTAATCTGTATATATTTAATTTCCCTATGGAGGTTTTCTTGCAGATGCTTGAGAATAAGAAATACAATATATGAAGAAGGTTACACAACACAAACTAACTGTATTTTTAGAATGACTCCTCTGTTACATATAAAGAGGTTGCTGTGCAAACATGTCCTCATCTTTTCTCTGTCTAGGATCCCCATCCTTGCCCGATAAGGCCAAACACAACCGGGAGGTGATGATCCTGTTGCCGTCTCACCGTGAGAGGACCAGCAACATGTACTACAACATGGCAGAGAATGGACAGGTATGTACAGTGCAGTGTATCAATGTCCAAAACATACCAGACGTTAAATGTGTAATTATTCAAATCAATGTGTTAAATGTTCTTATGAGTTTTAAAATCAAAACTTTTTCTACTTATACCAAATTGTAATCAATCAGGGTTCAGATAGTTACTTTAATAATGCAGTTGGTAACCTGGTTTAAGTGTCACAATATTTAAGAAATGTAACTTAATCACTTTCTGTTACTTTTGGATGATCTGAATACCAAATATGCAGGACAAGAGAAACCATTTCTAATGTCAACATTATGTTGTGTGTAAAACTTCCAGGGGCTCTTTTGGCACATTATAGTAGCCGGACCAGTATAGGTTTTTTAAAAAAAAACATTTATAAATCATTTTCTGTTCATTATGCCCATTTTAACTAAACTGATATTGATAATGTGATTAAGTCTTTTCTCCCTGTTTAACTGTAACAGACTTCACTTTTTTGTATCCCAATTACATCACACATTTCCATGTTTTCAGTGACTTCTCATCCCTGCTTATAATTCTTCATCCTATGTTTCAGAACAACCACATGCAGCGGGCTTTACTTCAGCAAATTAGCCCCTGCAAGCCGTGTGCTGATCCTCACATGAATCTGCCAGAGAAAGGTGACACCTCAATCAGGTTGAAATGTACTGTCGTCTATATGAGACATACATCACTGTTTGATGACATGTTCATGTTTTCCTCTCCAGTCTTTCCCAACACTCCCGGCAGCTGGTGTCTGGACGGGGAGAACAGGGAGCCGGTGTCCTACATGCCGACTTCTACTGGAGGGGTCATAATGCCGCCCGTGCCCCCCAGGTCCTTCCCCCCAGGTATGTCTCCTTTAAATTCCCTTTTATGGTTTTTTGTGGGGTTAAGAGCTTTTGAGAGTTTCAAGGCTATTTAAGACCATTACATAAGACCTTTTAAGCATTGTATAAATTATGTATCTCCTCATATGAATTTCACTTTGCAGGACACTTCCTGATGCACTGTGATGCGTTTCACCACCAGAACAGCGACCCCCCCCCCTGCCCTGCCCATCCGTTCACTTCGGAAGGTACAGCCCACAGAGAAATATTCATAACATATCAGACGCAAAACAGCTTTGTAGCAACTTTTTGGCATTTCACTCTCCTCATCCTCCCTCTTCTTTTGAATGTCAATTTTAAATGATCATATTGACATTTTCAGTGTTTTGTCATGGTTACCCTGACTTCACAGAAGCTCCTATTTTCCAAGTTCTCAACACAACCACACACTGTCTTCACTTTCAGTCAATTTGTACACTATAGAAATGCCTGATGATAGAGTGCTGACACACAGTTTTTCCTCTCTCTTTGTCAAGTTATAATTACAAAGGCATTGCTCCATGTCTGAAATATGGACAGTTTCAGAATCAAGTAGTTGTTGACTCTTGATCTTCTTAATTTACTACTTGTTATCCTAACATTTCAGACAGTATGTGAAGGCAGCTTGAGTAGAAATTAAATTCAGGTTGTTGTTTCAAAACTTTTCCCTTGACTGTAAGTTGAAAAAAAAGACACACAATTATTTGACTGTTTCTCTCGCCAGTCTCCTCTCCACCCGATCCCCGGCTCCCCCACCAGTCCTCAGTCAGCTCTGGGGGGTAGTAACTCCACTCTGTCAGGCAGCGCCAGCAGCGGGGTTTCCTCTCTGAGTGAGAGTAACTTTGGAGGCCAATATCCGGACCCCGGCCCTATCAGGAACGACGCCTTGGAGCCTCTTCCCAGTCACCTGTGGTCCCCCCCTGATGAGTACCTGGCCTCTCCCTACCTGCACATTCACTACGGCGGACCAGAGATTGAGTCCGTGGACCCTGTCCGCCCTTTCCACTACCGCAGCCCTTCATCACACCCGCACAACCACCAGCACCCTCACACTCACGCCCACCCGGGACTGGACAGCCACTCCCACGGGCTCCCGCCCCACCACCACGCTCCCACTCACGGCCCCCACCACATCCCTTACCGCAGGCCTCAGCCTCCAGCCGTGCCGCCCAAACCCTACCTGAGAGAGGGCTGCATCCCAGAGGAGGACCTGCCGCCTCAGCCCATCCCGCTGCCCCGCAGGATCTTCCACTCCCCGCACGGCCACCGTGAAGACCAGGGGAAACACCCCTGGGAGCAGTGCATCAGCGAGGAGCACGAGGAGGCCCAGTGATGACGAGGGTCCGCTATACTTCAGTTAGAGCTTTCTTCTTCCCTTCATTTGCACTGAGTTAAAGGCAGTTACAGGAGATTCCTTAGTGAAGCGGTGATTTGTGTTCAGATGACACTTCTCGCTTTAATTTGAGTGCACATGAAGGAAAGAAAAGAGGGGATGAACCTCCACAAATCTACAGCACGAGGCTCTGTCACTGCTCCGTGTGGCCTCTTTGATATAATTAAAAGAAATGTATCTGTTAAACAAAAGACAGATTGACTTTGTTCAGAAATTGATATTGATTGTACAAAATTGTACAACTTGTCTGTGAGCATGTTTTTTCATTTGAGAATAATAAGACAACAGTTTTGTGAAAAATGACGACCATGATCAAAACCAACATGATCCCAGGTGCAGTTTGAGCTCTGAACTCGTTAATTTAGCTTTTTCATGGCCTTTTCACAACACGAGGAAACACCCGAAGGTTATAATTCAAAGGGAAGGGACTTCTCTGCTTTAAATGCTTCATATATATGAATTCTTATTTTGATAATAAATACATATTACATTATAGTGTTTTCAAAGGCTTATGTCCATAATGTTTTTCGAAACACTGTTAAGTGCTCCTTAATAGTGTATCATATCAAATGGCGCACTCTGACACAGGTTGCTGTCAGGCTTTCATGAATCGCAAGTCTCTAAGACTGGCCGACATCTCAAGGGACACGAACTTCAGTCACAGACAATTTCCCATCCGTACCTTGGCGTACGGAAACCTCCGTGAATGTATTCAGACGAGATGTTCTATTTGTATTGCACAAGCTGCAATGCTGTTTTTGTTTAAGTGCTTTAAGTTCAGTCTATGTTGAAGAAGTCTCTATTTGTCTCTTTTGTGTGACAAAGATATCTGGAGAGGAAGGAGAGGGGAAACTGAGGACATTGACAGACAGGTTCCAAACTAGTCATGTTCCCCAGATGGAGAACTCTCCACATCTCAAGCTCCTGCTGGACTCTGTAAAGCATTCTCTCCCTCCATCGTTACCCTTCTCTGTGTGGTTGTCAGACCATGTTACAAAGCAGTGAGGGCTGAACCTGGACAGCAGCAGTGGTCCTGCGTTGCGTCTGATGACACTGTAGACCCCCGCCCACTGAGCTACCAGACAAGGAGCCCACTCAGACAGCGTTGGAATCGCCTACCTGCCTTAAGTGCACTCAAATGCAGTTTGACCTCTCATCTGGACTGTGAGAAGCTCATTTAGCGACAGTCCTTCTCCTTTTCATTCGGTTCTCTATACGCTCCCTGAAGGAAAAAAAGAAGATATCTACCTAGTGATGTTTTGTATGGTTTCGTCCCGCTTTGGTTTCAGGTTGTTGTTTGGTTTGTAGCGCTAATAATTCTTATTCTGCCTGCAGCTCTTTCTCAATCACCTTCTGTTGTGTGAAAACTAATGATGTGTTTCAGAAGAACGCTGAAGCCCTGACAGAAAAGAGAGATTCACTTTTTGTGGAGCAGAGAACAGCGCTGTTTATCACGATATAGTGGGTTGGAAGGATATAGCTAATATTTTAACAATTACTTGTTTTCCTGGTTGTTGCTTTTTTTGCAGGTGGATGCTTTGTGTTACTGTACATCAAGTTGTCAGCTGACTAGACAACATCTATTTTTGTATGTGAGATCATCAGTTGTGTGAACATATTTCAGAAGCCGTACCACAACAGAAGGCCCAGGTACTGCATCAGCTGCTGTACTTTGTATGGAGATTAACCTGAGGTTAGATATATATGTGACTATCTCTTGTGAGCCTGATGGCACTGAGGATAACTGGTGACTGAAGTGATACTCAAAATATAGGTACAATAGAATTTTTCAATGTAAATTCTGTTATTGTACATACAGCAGTATTGTGAAATATTTTTGAGAATTATTGCAGACGCCCAAAAAAGGTTTATCGTTGTTTGTGTATATACATGTAATCCAGAGATCAGTGTAATTGATAAATATCTATAATCAGTGTTTGAAAAAGGACAAATCCATTAGACTGTGGCTGTCTCCACCGTTCTTGACTTTGAGTCTTCTCATATAAATACTTTATACACTTTTCAATGTGCTTTCCTGTACATATGGTGTTAGCATGATCAAACAGTGTTTGGTTGTAAAAGTGGTTTTCCTACTCCCATAAACTGCTGTGGTATGGAATTCATTAACGATGCCAAACATTAAAGACAATCTTTTATCAGCTCTAACTTTTCCTCCTTACCTTTGCTGTGCTGTGATTGTTGGAGCAGTATGTCAAGTGGACAGTAGGGGGCACTGTGTGTCATGAAAACATGAAGCAGACAGCAAAGTATGGATGCTGCTTGCTCTGTTTTGTGTTTGCATGTGTGTTTGTTTCAGTCGGTGGTATAATAAGTATTAGCATACTTTATTTAAAGCACTTTACTGGATATAATAATAATAACAATAATAATGAATCGAATACAGACTGTGAAACGGGTCATTGATATGAATGAATCTATATAATAATGACCTGATTCTGCAGCTTTCTTCTGCTTTTAAGAGATGTATAGTTAATTTCAGATCATTGTTCAGCTGTCCAGCACAAAACGTTACTTTGGTTAACTCTCACTGCTCTCATTGGGTCGTTTCCTGCAGCAGGCAGCTGATTCAGGCAAAAAGCTCTAAACATATTTCTCTCTCAGTAGACCAAAAAGATAAAGAGGGTGAATAACTGGACTAACATTCACCAGGTGGCTATTAAAACAAAAAGGTAATAACAAATAAATATGTGTTTTAACGCATTAATAGTATTATTATGAATGCATTAACATGTAAGCAGCTCTTCCTGGCTAGCTACAAATAAAAAGTAACTGGAGCAGTGAAATCATTGTCTACTAAAAAGTAACTAGATTCAATCTATATTAATATATACAATATAGCCGTAGGAAATGGAGTTTAAAGAGGCCAAACATGAAACATCTTAATTGTAGAGAAGTAAACTACTTACTTGGATTTTTGCTGCATTTCACCACTGTTGTGCTTAAAGTGTGTGTGAGAGAGAGAGTAACAACATCTCGCACAACCATTGGGTCCACCACAGAAGAAGAACAATGTTTTAAAAAAAGAGAGAACTTGTCAGTGCAGTGACAGCTCAGGTCCCTGCCCCCCCCCCCCAAGCACAAGCCTCAGACTGTCACTAACGTTACTTTGATATTTAAATGCAGCATTTCCTTTAATGTGATATATGATAATGCAGCGTTAGTTTAGTTTTTTTTTGTATAGAAATAAATAAACGTGGTCTATATGACAAATGTGAGGTTATATTAACAGATCTTCCAGCAAATATCCTGATCATGGATCTGCTTCACTGTCTGTTGACACCATTTTAGTAATGAGAAGTGATGTGTGCCTGCAGGTGGCACAAGTGACCCATTAATAACTCCTGTAGGATGATAAGAAATAATCCGTATCTAATCTGTTTGGAAATAAAGCACTGAAAATGTCATCAAAGTAGAATAGCTGAAGGTGAATAATTATATTTTAGCTTATTTAGCAGCATTAGGGCTTTTTATTATATTTTCTTTGCCATTCAAATGTTGAAGTGTCAGAGTGAGAAGACAGATAAAAATACAAAATACAAACGGCCTTTCACGACAAAAGATGAAAGAAGAATTTCAAGACTTCTCAGTGTTTTAGCCTTGCAGCTCATTGGACTCCAGTTGAATAACACTGAAGTTGTATGCGTGCAGCTGTGGCTTTTTCCCCTCTGAAATGTCTTTGGTAACAATGAGGAGTGTGCACTCTCCGTGTCTTGCATATCCATGATGCAGTCACAGACAAAAAGAGAAGTTAGGATGAAAGGATCCTCACTGCCTCGCTGTGATGATGCTGTGGCGCATGCTGATGCAGATACTGGATTTCATTTTTACGGCATTACTGTGGCTTCTCTCCCTCTCTTTTAATGCTCCTTATCTTTTTTAATCGCAAACTCCCACCCTATTTTGTCTTCAGGGACAGTGAGTGAGTTGTGTATAGTATGCTCTCCACACTGGATCTGTTTTTGTCCACCTCCATGCATGTTGATACTATGGAATGGATACTGTGGAATGCAGGCAGAGCTCTTCCCCCTTCTGGGGTTGCATCGTGTCATTTTGCTGTTATTGTTTGGGGCACAAGGGCACAGTAATGTGAAAAGCATCTCTCATAAATTCTAGCAAGTGGAATGACAAGCTGCCACCCAGCTTCTGTTTGGAAGAAAATAAAAAATAACTAGGATCTGGCACCGCATCTCTTTGTGTCCACAGTGTTATTGTGCGGCAACATTAATTTGACACAAGTTCAAGGGCTGTGTCTACTCTCTGAATGTCTGTGAAGCGAATGAACAGATGGGCAGCCGTTTGTGCACCAGTGTGCAACAAATAAGACAAAGACAAATACATCAGGAAAAAAAAGACTTTTAATAAATGAAACAATACTAATAAATAAAGATTAAACAAGTTGCACATTCAAAATAAAATCCAACAAAATTAACATAACACTGAACAGTAAAGTACAGTACCATAGCACAGATTAATAAAAAACAAAAATTCCCAACCCCCCCAGACATTTACAAATGTTCATAAAAACTTCAAGAAGCAAACATAGACATTGTAGAAAAGCATCATTCAGTAGAGCATTTTTCATCTGAGTATAATTTACAAATGTATTGAAGGATAAATACTTAAAAGCTGATATCTAACATGAAAATACACATGTGAAAACTGGGATTTAAACATGTGTTTCTCAGGTGAGGTTCCAGCCCTTTTTTTTGTGTGATCAATAACAGTGATGAGGTGAAGATGAAAGCAGTCCATCAATTCATGGGAAACTCACAAATTATCTATAACCGTAAATAACTTTTAAAAGCTTTATCCACATCTCCATTGGTCTCTTCTCTGGTGGTGCATCAAAGAACAAAAGTCAAGAGCATCTCTGCCAGCGGATATGGCTACATCAGGCGTTTTGTGGAAGAACACTGCAGCTGTCCTTCATCTGACTCTTCAGACACGGAACCCAGAGGCTGCATCAGTAAGGAGCAAACTTCTGTCTCTCTGGCTTTTTGATGCAGTTGGCTGAGGAGATTTTGGCGGTGTAGGCGGCCAGAGTAGAGTGGGAGGGTGCTGCGGTGACGGCTACAGTGGGGCCGGGGCTGGATAGAGTCAGAAAGGGTACAGACTTCATCCCCAACAGGCCGGAGAGCGGCATGGCACCGTATGGGTTACCCAGCATATGAGCCTGAGTCAGGGCGCCCATGGTGGCCAGGGTGGGTGCGGGGGAGGCAGCTGGGGAGGCTTGCTGGGTGAAGGCCATGTTGAGGTCGACTGGCGCTACCATGCCGGCTGCCTGGGCTGTGGATTTGGCTGTCTCTAAACTATAAGGGCAGAAATAGGAGTAGGGAGGACAGGGAGACATGTAGAAATGAGAGAGAATGAAGATTAGAGGATTATACTGTTGCTACAACACTGGCTGAAGCTCCTGGAAATGTTTAAAGGGGGAAAACCTCCAATTGGACACATCAGTCTTGGTCATGAGGAGTCTTACTGCATATGTGAAAGAAGCTGAATAGAGCCTTTTGTCGCTTAAAAGGGAGAATATCTAATCAATTGCCCCAAATGATGTCACATGAGTGTTGGTTAGGGCTGGAAACTTCAAGTTTGAAGGACAAATGTGGCATTAGAAAAAAAGTGAGCTTATCAAACCTCTGCAGCCCCCTCCTCATCTCTGCTTGAGGCTAGAGGCTCAAGGCACATTAGCAACGGCTAGCATATGTCCAACCCATGCAGGTACAGTATAAAGAGGTCCACAAACTGTTGCCTAAAAAGTTGCATTTTGGGTGTTGAAGGCGCCGTCATGTCTTGACAAGAAACTAAATTAATTGAATGTCAAATAAGATTTCTCAGGTCTGCTACAGAGATTTTAAAGCTTAACATTTAATTTAAAACATTGTGAGTCAGGCAGTTAACAAAAATAACAAAAGTGGAGTGCTAAATCAGTGAAGTGTACTCGGTTTAGCATTGGGCTGTACACCAGTCAAACTTACAAAATGGGACCCATGGAAAGCCTATTGGACATTTTTAAATAATATCGCCTAGCATGTAGCGTAGCCTGTAGTAGAAAAGATAAGCACCCTCTTTCACAGTTGCTTCATTAAAAGGATGAATGCAGTATAATTGAAATATTGATAAATAAATCATAAACAATATTCTGAAATTCTGCATGACTACTTTTATACTACTTGTACTTGTATATTATGATGTGAATACTTGTACTTTTTAACTATTTAATAAACGCATAAATGAACCGCTCCACCCTGCTAGCACGTTAGGTGACATTCAAACATGGCATCCACAATGTTACTTTGTGCGCGATTGATGGCTAAATGCTCATTCCTACTGGCACCTGGATCCTCCAGATTATAATGTTTTCACTCAGGAACTTTGACCTGCAGTGAGGTGTGTGGACACATATACTGGGCTGTCGGTTTGAATAGGCCAACAAACTGATACATTAATCCTGGAGCAGATTGAGGAGGAGTTAGCGGTGCACACGACTCCCATTCAGGTGAGTTCAACAAGGAGAACTCAGTCGTGTTTTGTGTAGGCCTTCTGAAGGTTGTTTACAAACCGTGCAGCTCTCTTTTGCTCTATGTGTTATACTATTATGCGAGTGTCAGGTTGTTTATAAATGTGCTTTAATAATGAAGTTCGTATCACCCCTGCCATTGTGTTCATAACTATTTTATTTATTGGATCATTTTTGTTTAATTGTCTCCTTTTATGTTTGTGTAATTGTGTGCACAGGCTGGAAATCGCCAACGTATTGTATAAGGGTTACATAAATCATAAATTGCCATAATCTCCCCAGCTGTGTAATTTAGGAGGCATATTTATTTTTCTACAGGGTTTATTCTCACGTGAAGTAATAGAGTAGTCAGTCAGAACCTGATTTTGATGAATAGTTCAAATTAATGACAGTGAATTGCCTCCTTTGACTCTCTAATAGCAAGGACTCGTAATTACCAAGGGAAGTTCTATGAAGCCTGATCTCATTGTAATAACAGAAGAAAGAAACATAATATGCAGTAAATATTCTTTTTTACTGTGAAAATGTGCTGCACCATTTATGTATTTTCGCCTTTTTATTATTATTTTCTGACTAATTGTATTCGTATTGACTACTTACTGTATAAGTGCAGATTATTCTGTCACCTGTTCTTCAATGATTTACTCTAAGACTTAATTTCGCATAGCATTAATATGATCTCTACATATTGGGAACGTTAATGAAGAAAAAGATGCCAGAGCTGCGATGCTAAAACTGAATTCCAACAAGACACTGCTTTTCTGTCTTACAATACACTCAGGCTCCTTATCATTCCCCTGAATCCAATTACCAGCTGCACAGGATATACCTCATTATCACTTATGAGTCTACACAGCGTGACCTTTGACCCTTTTAAACCAATGCCTTTCTCTCAGGGCTGCGCATGTAGTGATTCATTATGAGATGGCTGTACACTGGGCCTTACCAGGAGGTAATGAGGTACTGGGCCAAGTTGATGCTGACCGGTGTTCCTGTGATGGTGACATGACGGTCACTCGTCCCGTCCAGCTGGCTGCCAATCTTTATCTGGGCTCCCGACACCTGCCTGATCTCGTTGATCTTAGTGCCCTGACGGCCGATGATCGAGCCGATCAGCTGTAAAAGAACAGAGGCAAAGATGGATAAGTTAATTTGAGGGGAAAAGAGATATGCCTTACTAGATCATACTGATTGCGGCTTTTTGTTATTGTAGTTGAAATGCCGATGAGATTGATTCAGACGAAAAGGCCAAAAGCAAAAACACTCAAACAATAAAGTGTGTGTGCTGTTGTTGGTCTGGAATAATGCAGACCACTTCGAATATTGCATTACATTGTCTTCAGTGGATTGGTCATCCATCATTCATGTCAAAAGCGCTTTCCCCCCCCCCCCGGAGTCTCCCTTAATTGCTACTGCGTGAGCACCGGTAAAAGAGACGAGGGGAGGCACATTTGCCTCTCATTAATCTGAGTGGCTAAAAGGTTATTGATTCCTCAGTGGTGATGACTTCCCAAACAAATCACTTCCCAAACACATGCCAGCTAGATGCATCTCCTCACTAATGGAAAACATAATGGGAAAATGATTCAAATATATAACATACAGTGGGCTTCAGCTATCTCTCTGCTGAAAGTAGATTAGACGATGACATGAGTTTTATTGCATTCCCAAATACATTATCACTTTTGTTCTGGTTTCATTACGCAACCCCCGCCTATGAGCGACAATAGATGTTGAACAGGGCCAAAGCTCGGGGGCTGCGTATCAGCTCAAGTTGAGGGTGTCAGGGCTCAGTGACAGGGTTAGGCTGCCAGATATATAGTGATTGGGACAGACAGTGATGGAGTACTTGTAGTATGCATGTGTGCTGGCAGTTTAGCAGGGACTGACGTAGGTAGGAATACACAACACACACACAAACATGGTGCTGCACTCGACCCTGGATTTCACATTCCTTTCCTGAGAAGTAAGCAGCCTGTTCCACAATGTCTGATTTGTCACACAGCGACCTGGTTGGTCCGCCTGGCTATTATTGGCTCAGCAGTTATCCGTGGGGGGTGGGGGGGAGCAGCCAGCCTAAAGAGCAACTCTAGAGACAATGGCCACATCACACCTCAAATCACAGATAACGTGTCCCTCCCACTGAGACCAAGAATCTCCACAGGACTCTGGCCTTTTACACCAGCTGTCAATAGACACCAGCTGTCAACAGCTCACCCACTTTGGTGTGCATGACCTCAGACAACAGCATTCCTGTCTTAACAACCTTAAAACAATGCACCCAGACCTAAATAAATGACACAGGAGACACCGCAGGTATGCTTGCAGTGTTGATTATTTTTTCACGAGCATTTTAATACCATTATTGCTGCACTATATTCCTAGGCTTCAACTATAAGTGGCCTACATATGGTTTAGTTCCTGCTGAGGCAGTCTTTTGAAAGGACACAGGAAGAGCGATGGGATGGTTAGGGCAAAGCCATTTCTCTTCCGGCTAAATCTTCCTCGCGCAGAAGTACTGTACATACTGCTGACTTGGTGTAAGCAATTTCTCAATGCATCTGTGTGTGTGTGTGTGTGTGTGTGTGTGTGTGTGTGTGCGCACGCACAAGTCTCCTTCTGCGTTTGGTGTGAGCACAGAGCAGGATTGTGTGGCCGGCCTGAGGGGGGACGGAGGGCTGAGGAGACTCAGTCATGGTTATAAGTCCTCTCTTCTGGAACAATGGCTGGGGCTTACAGCTGTCCCTGTCACATATAGCGCTGGAGTCCCTCATTTCCCTCATGCATTGTGCCACTGGATATGTGGGGGTTTGCTAGGTTAAAAAAGCCTTCAGACATTTTAAAAATGCTGTTGAAGGGTCGTGGCTATATTCTATACAGTACAGTGAAAACCTAATCAATCAATCCTTTCTTATTTTCTCTCTATTGCACAACATAGGCGGCAAAGTAAAACAATTATTTAGTCTGGGATATTTCTTTGCCAATACGTGTAATTGAAGTAGTGTTTTGAAGTGAATTCCAATACAGTTTAAAAGATAAGAACACAATCAAAATTGAACAAATCAATGAAAAGACCTACAAAAATATGAAAACACACCAGTGAGATACACTGTTGCACTGGGTTACATGTCTTAGCTGTAGTTTATTTTGAGTCATTCCCACACACACCATCCTGCTGCTGTAAATACTCAGGCGGGTATAAATCTGCAGTTGAAAATAGTCCCAGCAAATGCGTTATTCAGTCTACTCCAGGTTGAGAAATGTTCACTAAAAACGACAGGGCTTGGCTCTTTTAGGAAATTCCGTAGCCTTTTAAAAAAATTCTACCCTAGTCTGTGACCTGATTTTAAAGATTTACATCCTCGTTAGGAAGTAATAAGCTTGAGGCAGTCATTGAGAAACACATTGTTTAGATCTTTTCACAGGATTTGTTGACGGTGTTTAAAAATACAGAAGAAATGCCAGCCTTATCCTTAATTTTCCTTGCAGCATTCATTCTTATGGATTAATGTGGTTATGTTTTTATACTTGATATAATGCCTGCATATTACTTCCTAAATCCTAAATGCTTTCATTATACATTTCTCTTAAAAGAGAGCTTTCTTTCATTTTTTACCAAATATAACCATTAGGATGCAAATTATTACAATTAATAGACAAATGCTCTCTGTCCAAACCAAGCAAATGCAAAGCTAGTGCTCATCGGAAGGGAAATGTAGTCCGTCTTTATTTTGAAGTACATCTCTGCATCGTGATTTCTTCTCTCAGATTTGAGAGACGTTTCATCAAACCCTGGTGAAGTGAAGAGGGAAAGGATCTTTGTCTGTTTTCTTATTGGCTGTTTTGACAGCAGACAGCTTCTAAGTAGGTCAGGGAACATGAGAGGATTTACTGAGCACTCATGGGAGTCAATCCAAGACACTGCAACTGCAGCACAGACAATAATGCAAAAGGATCCATATCAGCTCAGAATCCCTTTAACCTTGGGTTAGTCTGAGGTTAGAATAATGAGGATAATTAGTAAGTTGCCAACATGTCTCTCATCTCTTTGAAGTCACATCCGCCATCTTTGCAGTTGCAGCAACCGCATCCAAAGTCACCTGCTCCTGCGCTGTGTTCATGTGAGAGGAGCGCTGATTTGCTCTTGTTTTTCTCGTTGTTCAGATGGGAAAATACGAAAACAGAAAGAATAAAAACTTGCTTCTGCTTACATCATTGGGAATAAGCAGCTCCTGAGATGTCTGAGAGTTGGAGTCCATCCCTGATGAGAAAAAAATGCAGGCGTCAAATTAATATAATTGACATATCATGCATTTTAATATTCATTCAACTCCTTTTTGGTTAGTGAAGCCACACAATTTGGCAGTTATTTGCTAGAAAAACCCTTTGAGCAGGGAACTGCAAGATATAATAAAGCAGTTAATTTCCATTTTAATGGCCTGATGTTTAACACGACACTCATTATTTTCCATCTCCGAATTCTCTGACTCTGCTGAACGTATCATTTCACATAATAGTTTCTATGTGGGAGCTATAAAGGCGTGTCTCCTCCTTCCTCACTGACACAAGCACATTATCAGTGCAGCTAATGACTGCACGCCTTTATTCCTCAGGTCAAAGGCAAGTTGAACATCTTTGACAGGTTACAGATGGAGTAGCTTTTTTTTACTTGCAAACTGTTAAATGATTTATCCATTTGCTTGACTGTCAGAGGATTGGGATACAATCCAGAGCAAATAGTGACTATTGTTAGGGCTTTACCAGGCATGATAGATGAAGCAGGCTGGGCCATAGGGCTCAGGCCTTGCTGCATTGACAGCTGATGAAGCTTAGCCATCTGTAAGAGAGAAAGCAGAACTTAATGCAGTTAAACACAAACTACACATTTGATATGACATTATAACGGTAATACTGTACCTCTGAGTGTGGAATGCCATATTGGTTTTGCAAAGTGTAGGCCTGAAAGACAGCGTTCTGTATTAGATAAATCACAGCAATAAAACATTATTCACAGGCAATACATCTGCATCCTCTTAATGGAAGTGCTGTCAATACATTATAGGATAAGAGAAATATGGGTTTGTATAGTTTTGCTCTGAACTGACTGTACACTATACTCTCTGATTTACTCCTCTTTCTTCCAATGCTGGTACCATAGGTTTTGGTTTTATTTTTCCAGGCTTTGATTTATCTGTCTCTGAGATTTCTGCTTCTACCCAAGTACAATAAAGGCGAATTCCATTTTCTTGTGGTTCTAGCAGTGTTAAAAATAACATATAAAAGATTGAACAAGAACATATCTTTCCAAACACACAGTGTCCCTGTTATACTAAATAAACCACAGACTTCAGTGTGAACAGTTACGGACTATTTGTCTCTGAAACTGGACCAGCACGATCAGTGCCACTGCTTCATGTTTGAAAATAACAATAATAATTGTAAAATCACTTAAAAATGCTAAAATACAAAAAGTTAGCATCGTTAATATACTATGCTGTACCAGTTTTATTTGGCCGAAAAGTATTGGAGTAGACATGTTACGTTTCTGTACCCCAGAGAAATTACTCTTTTGGATTTGGGAGCAGTAGTGCAGCATTACAAAAAAAACATCAACATCAATAACAGATACAGAGAAAATGCAAAACCATGGTTTAAATGTTATTAAATAGAAAATCGTCTTTATAATCAAATCCTAAAAAAATCAGGACATTTGATTTTTTTTATTTATCAAGTTTGAGCTAAGAATCTTCAGGACCTCAAACTGAACACCTTTAGTGTATTGGGATGGCAACAAACCCTCCAAAACAGGGACACAAAAGCTATACTAAGCTATACAAAAAATATATAATTTTGTTTCTGTAATTACGGTGATTCAACCCTTTGTTAGAAAGGACTTGTTAAAAACATTTATTACTCAAAAGTATTTGTGCACTCATGCTTGTTGCCTGCAACATTTAATTTCTACCTGCAGCCATCCCCCCATCCCCCCATCTTAAACAATGCAGACTCACATATGCTAACCCCTATTTTCTCTGACTCCACCCATTGATTCTCACTTTAACCATAATATCCTTCTATCCATCCATCTGTCTATCCATTCTAACTCAATTCTGCCTGACGCCAGCTGTCTGGATTCTATTACCAGCCCTTATGGTCATAAACATGTCATTATAATGCATCAGTACATTAGGGCTTTTTAAAGGAAAGCAGAAACACACCACAAATTAGTAGCAATAATCTTTCAATTTACAGCATGAGTGATCTAAATCATAACATCTTTATATTTCATTACCCACAATTACATTATTTTCCGTCTTAGGCTGATTTTTCAGAGATTGCTGTATCCCTTTTGATATCAGGACAGTATCTGCTTTCATTGGAGTGTTTTCCTAAAGACGAAATGTTTCTGGTGCAGAGCTCAGCAGGGCTAAAAAAAAGACTGTGTTGGTGGTGTGTCATGGCATCGTGTTTCAGGAGAGGTTATAGCTCTAATGACAGGGTAGAACAATAGCTGCAGCTTACACTCAGCTGTTGTTTTTAATACCTCGAGCCAGAGGATGGACTGTGTAAATTTGGATATAGCACACAATCATCAGATCTTCACAGCCATGAAAGGCATTCCTGCTCTCTGCGATGGAGTTTAAGACCAGCTTCCAGACAGATCTTTTAGATTTTATATTCAAAATGGAGACCTTAATGAGTGTCCAGTTACCTGCTGGAGGTCCAGGCCACCTTGGGTGACGGAGTACATAGGGTGGGGTGCATATTCTGACGCTTCATACACCTACAAACACACAAGAGAAGGAAAAAGTAAAAATAGCACATTATTGAAATACCTTCATGTTTATAAGTCCAGACAGTCATTATTATTGCAATGGAAGAGTGATTATTGAGTGTAAATGTTCTCCCACCAGCTGAAATCCATGGTAAATGTAATGTAAAATAATGAATAAAAACGCCCAATTACATATGTTTCCCCTTTTTCTTTTGCCACGGATCGTATTTGGTCTGAGATAGGCTCTCCAGGCTGCTTTTCTGACACTCTATTACACTAACAGGCTTATAGCCCATGACTCATCCGCAGACCCTTTTCCCATTCCACTTCATTTTCTCCTCTGACAAATTATACAAACATCCCTCATCA
This sequence comes from Pseudochaenichthys georgianus, assembly GCF_902827115.2. Lineage (NCBI taxonomy): Eukaryota > Metazoa > Chordata > Actinopteri > Perciformes > Channichthyidae > Pseudochaenichthys > Pseudochaenichthys georgianus. The sequence continues at coordinate 14,748,508 of NC_047509.1, forward strand.
CAGTGCTGCCTTCATTAAAGCCATCTCCCAGTGACTAGGACCTCACCCGGGTTTAATTTGATAGCTCATTATAGGGAATTTCAAAAACACAAAGCCATTCCGTAAATTGACCAGAGTCTGAGGCAGCACAAACACTGTCAGAACTGCTGACAGCTATGCAGAAAATCTGACTGCTGCTGCAGCCAGAGCCGACGGCAGGTCTCCAGTCTCACTTGCTAATCTTGTGACTTGCTCCATGAAGGGGTGGGGGGTGCGTATCTATCCCTTCTCAAACAGCAACATCTATACCACTCAACCCTACACTCACTCACAAAATAAACACCCTCACCCCCAACAGGAAGCACCTAGTCTTGTTTTCCTAGTTTGAGCCAAGAACTTAATCGTTAATACCTTCCCATTATCATTTGTAGTTTGATTTGAATCGGGAAGGTGAGAGTGTCAGCACCCCAATGCTAATCCAGTTGTTCTGAAACATTTCAGATATGCGAGCGCAATGGCTCTTGTTCAGGCATTTATTTAAAGCCACAAGCAGGTCAAAGTTCTACCTTTTCTTTGTCTAGCACAACTGCCAGGGTGACATTTGTTTTGATTGAAATGCCTTTGCCACCTTTGGATGGACTTCAAAAACTATATTTAGTGTTGGAAACATAAGTGAAAATCAGGCTAAAGTGTATCATTGTACCTTTTACATGAATATATGTTGCGCAAATTAAACATTGAAGTTACACTTGGCTCAAACTGCAACAAAATAAAGAGTTTTCTGACAGTATTAGCAGGACACACAAGAGAAGGATCATCATATTTTGTTGAACATCTCTTTTTATATCTTGTAAGCGACAGTCTAACCTTTACCGCCTCTAAAGCTTCTATGGCCCTAAAACGAGATTCACCAAACAGCTGGAGAATAACTGTGCTAGTCTATCATTTATAAGCTACCCAACATGCAGTAAAATCTCTCACCTGGTTCCCTGCGATGAGGAGGGCAGCTGGTGAAGGGCTTGGTCGATAGGGGATAGTGGCACCCTTCGGAGGAGACTAAGGAGTCAGAAACAAAACAAGTTGTAATAAACCTTCATCATAAATCTCAGGAATAAACTCACATTGACTCAAATGAATATAGCAATTAAGTGAAAGAGTGAGACACTAAGTGCAAATGGTGTGCAACTCTGGTACATTACAATTAATGATGAACTTAACTGCTAATGACACAGACATTATTCCCTTCCTTGTTTTCCTTTTGATAATATTAGTCATTTGTTGAATAATTGAAGCAGTGGATAATAGCTCTGAGTTTCAGTTTGCATCGGAGCGGCTGGCTCTGCAGTGTCCCTCGCAATAAAACACGCATCCATGGACAAGGAGATATTTGTAGGTAAAATGTAATTCAAACACCAATGAGAAAGGAGATTATACCGAGTGCACAACACCGTATATCTTATCAAGTATAACTGCACTATTGGCGTAACCGTTTCTGGCTTCAGAATGTAGAGCATATTTTGTGCGGAAGTAGTCACAGCTAATTCTTTGTATAACTCTGCATAATTTAAATCTTGGAGCCAAAAGCAAGAAGCTGCTGGTACAGAATCCCAATGAAACTCCCAAGCCTTTGAAGAAAGCCCTGGAAAACTGGATCAAACTAGCAATTAGTCAGTCAGGTCCAGCTGCAATGCTAAAACAAAAAGGACTTGTGCACCTCCATGGACACACAGGGAGAAACTGTGCTTGGGGTTGTTTTTCTCTCATCTCCTCGATTTTCTCAAGAGAGCTGTTGTCTAAAGGTGCACAGATATTGCTACAGACCAGTTTGTTTTGTCTTGGCAGCTTAGAGTCCTCCCCAACAGCTCTGACCTGAGAGCAGCACCTTTTCGACTTCATTCAATGTCTTGCATAGTGTAAGAGGGCGTGTATTATTTATTACTTTGAGCGATTTCCTATGTTAGATGATAGGAAATACTGTGGAATCCGTGTTCACAAGCGGGTTGATTTTAGTTAAAGGTAGCATTACATAACATACTAAAAATGCATTAGTAACTGCAGCTGCAGTGCAATGAAACATGCATATCAACAGCAATTATTTACCTCCCGTAGCTACAGCAGCAGAGCCCTGACAACATGTCAGCTAGGTGTGCGTATGTGGAATAAAGAGAGGAATAGTGAGCTTCCTACCTCCAGGATTACTGTGCAGATGAGTCTGACACACTGGATTACAGACTCCTGATTCCCAGATATCGTCACCCCTCGCTCTGTAGAGTTGGGCAGCAAATCCCCCGCCACCTGTATCTGAGCTCCGGTGCTCTGCAAATGATAGGGGTTTTAAAAGAAGGATTAGTTTGATTCCAGAGATAAGACAAGCTGTTATTACTCTGCCATGACTCCCACCCTGCTGGCTACACTGACCTTATATCCCTTCTCTTTTACTGACTAAGACCAACCATGCTGCTGTATTTTTATTATCAAATCCTGTCAGGTTAGAGATAAATGAAAAGTCACTTATGGTCAGCAGACATCATTCTCTCAATTTAAGCTGATATATTCATAATAAAGCATGTCTGCAGGTAAGGAGTGCTTTTAAAGATGTAGCTACATTTACTGATGTCTCTATCAGACTGCAGGGTTTTTTGGGGACTTTGTTGAACCAAACATATCACAAGATCCAAGTGTAAGTGAGCATGTGTCCTGTGGCAACCAAACAAACAAAACACATCCGTAACTGAAACTAATTTGGGTTATGAACACAGCGAGAAAATCCATCTAACCGCAGAAAATCCACTGGATGCTATTGCCAGTGAAGGTAAAGTCTAAAATGAGAGAGATACTATTTGTAGTTGGGTACATCGCTAACGTTATAGTGTCAGATGTCTCTGGCAACAGATCTGATATGTTTAATCCTGATGTTTCAACTGGGCCTGAAAGTTTTCCTTTCAAAGTTGCCATTGCTGAGTCATACTGTTTGTTGTGCTAAGTGTTCTTTCCGTACCGCATTGTCTCACTAACTTCCTGCCTTAATAGTCCAAATACAATTTCACTATGGTGCCAACCTAAGTGCAGATACTACCACTTTGGTCTAGAAGGAAATATCTGAACTACTACTGGATGTATTGACGTGAATTGGTGTTCAGACATTCATGTTCCGCAGAGTATGGATTGTAAGAGATTTTCTCTGGAACCGTCTTTAGGTGAAAATGTTAAGTTCTCCGATATTTGGTTTAGGATCAAAAACCAACAAAACTAACAACATTCATCAATCTATGCTCTACTTTGCTGCTAATGAGATTTGTTTTGCATTTGAGCCAGCTAAATTAAGATGGTGAACATGGTAAACACCATACCTGCTAAACATCAGCATGAAGTATTTTTATTGTGAGCATATATTATCTTACATAGGCATTTAACTCCAAGCACTGTTGTTCCTCACATGCTCACAGAGCTAGATAGATTTTCATGCTTGATCTTAGTACAAGCAAGATGACTTATTTTTGACAGAATTGTGAAAATGAAATATCTCTCGCTTTGAGCTGCAGTTTATTTTCCCTCCTCTTCAGGAGCACATTTGTTTTCCTCATTTTTCAGTGTTCCTCCAGCATTGGGCAGGGCGGATGGGATAGATTTGTTTTATGGCTGCTCACCTCTCTGATCTCCTTTATCTTTGCCCCCCCCTTCCCAATGAGAGAGCCACACTGGCTGGCAGGGATGACTAGCCGCAGGGTGACTGGTGGCTTGGAGCTGATGGTGCCGTTGGCCACCAGCGTAGTCAGGTCCTGGAGAGAGATGTGGGGAAATATAATGTGGTGAGAGTCGGCATAGAGAAAGGGGGGAGGGAGAGAGAGAGAAACAGAGAGTCCCAGAGGGAAGGATCAGGCAACAGAGGTCAAGGTGGAAATGGAGGGAGAGAAAAGCCACCAGAGGCAAACAAGGCTTTTATTTCCAATAATGAGGAGTGAAGAGATGTTAAACTCATAGGTCGAGATGAACCCATTCATTCTGTTAATGGCAGCTGGAGCTAAGAGTAGTCCATCCTCTGCACCTACAGCCTCCTGTTTTCCGTGTTTCATTATATGAGTTCAATTGCTGCTGTCCAGATATAGGAGATGTATTTCAGTCTGATGTGGGGTCTTTAAAGGATGTTCAATCACTTGTGTGAAACTCTGAATTCTCCATGAAGGGGAACATGAATCGCAGCACTGATTGCTTTGAGATTTTCACTAGCTGCATAGAACTGAGTCAAACTATTCTAGCACATTGAACCGGTTCACCTTGGTATTCCTTTCCACAAATCTTTTCAAAAGGTAAGGCAATGTAACATGACGATGTACAGAAACATACAATTATTTACATCATTTTCATTGGCTTAGTCTGCTTTGCTTTGCCCATGAGATGAGGCTTCAGTTTAGGGGATCAAGGAATAGTTTGGACAAAGGTGTATTTGTTATCCTGCTGAAAGTTAGTTAAAAATATCAACGTGTTAAATATGAAACTATAAGCATTTTATTAAGACTGGAAAAAGCTCCATCCCAAGCTTAAGTAATCGGCTTTCTTCAAAAGCTCAGTAATTACGTTGTTTTATCTTTTTTAATTAATCTGTACACAAATGTGAAAACAACACCATGCTGTTTTAGGGATGTTTATGTTCTCAACGACAGGAATATTGGACTCACACTAAGGAAAGCTCTCTCTCAACAACAATTAAAACAAAAATCCTTTCAGTTTTTTAAGTTTGGTAACTGCTAAATTATTTAACATTAACCTCCCAATGGATAAAGTGTAAATGTATATATGCGACTGACAAAGCCTGATGATAATAACAGCCCAGGAAAATGTTTATAAAAATGTGTTATCCAGATGTTTATGTGGATCAAGAACCGCACTGAGCTGGGTTTCACAGTGCAGGTAGCTAACATCCTGTGCCTGCTCTCCTGTGGGTGGAGATTGAGCTTTTAATTAATGAACAGTGTGTCTCTGTGAACCTTTGAAATGTAAATGTGCTGCGCTGTCTCTCTTCCCATCAGAGTTCATCCCACAACAAAATGTTTGACAGAATGCAAAGCATGCAGCTTGTTTTCCAACGGTTTGTGTTTGCTATAGAATTAGCTTGACTTAAGAAGGGAGAGTGTGGATGTGTTGCCTCAAGGGATTTTACTTAAGACGGGAACTGCATAATTTTCCCAATAACTGTGAACCTTATATTTGAAAGGAATATTTTGACGTGGCTCTTGTGCCTCTTTGCTCCATGTCTATATTTAGTGAGGCGGATCAGGCTCTTGACGTCTCGTCTCATTACAAGAGGGGCACGCAGCTCGTCGCTGCAATCACAAGACTCTTTTTCTTTATTTGATCTAAAAATACGAGCCACATCTTAACAACTATGAATGTTCCCATTCTTCCCTCTGACATATAGCCAAAAAAGAATCAAACTCTCAAAGCGCATTGGCGAGAACAGATACAAGCACTGCTCATTCAAAGAGTTGTTGGTCTTAAATCCCCCAAGCATATTGTGTTGCTTGTGAGATACGAACACGGACAGATGATGTGGCTTTCATGCACGCTGAGCCTCGACACCTGGGATTATAATACATGTATGATACTGCAGTGTAGTGCTACTGCATTGTATTGTGTTGTTAGAGAAATGGTTTCAGATTATCACATCACTTAAATTGCTGAAGAGTGTGTTTTTGCAATCATGTGGCAGCAGTTGGGGAACGCTTCCTCCATAAAACAGGCGGAAACACACACAAGTGATCAAGTGCTAAATGAAAGGATTAAGTGCGCCTGTGTAATCATAAACTGTTGAGACAGAAACAAATGCCAAGTCTAATACTCCGTGGCCAAAAAGCTGATTATTCCCCCTTTGTTTTTAATTAAATGTGTCACAGATACGATAACTCAACTTTGGTGGATGTGGCGCACAGTGGGTCAGCCAACACGTTGCCATGGAAACTCAAGAGTTTCAGGGTTGAAAAGATGTGAGTGCGAAAAGTCTCTAATGAATACCGCACTGCTCTCCCAGCCAGCGTGTGTTTACTGAAGGCTGTCGACCTGAGCAGGGAGCACCTGTTTAGTTGCCAGTGTCTGCTGTGATGCTAAATCTGAGTGAAGACGACTCTCATTCCAACATATTAATTAGCGCAGTGATGGACAGTCACCATGGGGATTAATAGCAAGAAGAACCTGTCATCCACAACTCATTAGCAGACGATGAAAAGGTATCCAAATCCTTCTCATTAGCATTATTTGTGATTTTGATACAAGTGGACTGTGTTGCCAAGTAAAACACATTTATATGACAAATAACTTCCCGGATAAATGCACAACAAGCATCACGTCATTCCACTTATAACAGAAGCTAAATTCACTAATCCAAAATGTTTATCTGCAGCGTTTTCATATCTGTAAGTGCTATGAAACGAAGCTAAAGCATTTCCTTCCATCACTTCAGTTTAGAGTATAATCGATGGCGATAAAACCACATTAGTCGTAATGTGCAGATGCGATGGTTCCTTGTAATGATGGTGAAATGGCTTCTCTCCCCTTTTTGGCTCTACTATGACTTCCAAAACAACTTCCAAAAGCTTGCTTTGACATTTGCATTCGCACAGTGCTATGTTTGCTCAGTTGTGTGGACACGATGAGCTGATTTCACCAGTGTGTGACACCATTTAGTGACATGCAGGACCGTTACCTCCTCCAGTTTGTAGGTGATCATGGTGAAAGCTCTGAAGACGCAGTCTGTGGAGCCGGTGATGGTGATGATCCTCTCTGGACAGGAACCCTCTGAGATGTTTACGCGAGCGCTGCTCTGTAGGGACAGAGGTCAAAAAGGTCAGTTAATGGTCAACACTGATTAACATGTTTGATAGTTGGCATTATATGCTTGTAAGCTCTCTTTCTTAGACTTAAAGGAGAAGATCAATACCTGTGCGCATTACCTTACTGAAAGTGCTTGATGGTTAATTGTGTTCAGCTTTCGCCAAAGCCAGGCTAGCTGTTGTCCCTGCTTACAGTCTTTATGCTAGGCTTAGCTAACCAGCTACTGAATGTACCTACCAATATACAGACCATTAATAACATGAGAGTGGTTTTGTTCTTTTCCTCTAACTTTAGCAAGAAACCAAACAAGTCGATTTGGTAAAATGTCAAACACTGTTTTTAATCTTCTTGTGGTTGGGTTTCCAACTAAGAGGCCAGAGATATACCTTACAGTACAACACATCTGTGGACAGTAGTAGTCAAGTGACATGATTTAAAAGGAAGTGAGAGAGAAAGCTCGAGCGCCCATCCCATATCCCACACTGATAACATAATGTAGTTTCTTCTGGGGGAGTGAATGACAAATGTCCTGCCCTTCTCCTTCCATTTTGTGTCCTTGAGGTAAAGTCACATGAGACAGGCTCTGAGCTTCAGGACGATTTCACCCGTCACTCCAGTGAGTCATGATCCCACTGGGACCGTTAGGCCCGGGGAGCGGGTGACAGGGTGAGGCTCGTACAGTTGGAAAGTAAAAAGGCCAAAACTGGCTGGCTGGATGAATGGGTAGATGACTACCATGGGTGAGTGGTTTATCCATCAGCTCTGCAGGGCTGCATTGTCCCATGACCTCATTGTTCCTCTGTTTATCCCTCTGCCTCATAAAGTTCAACATTAAACCCGAGCAGCCAGAAAAATAATCAAATGTACAGCCAAGGTGTAAGCCTAATTACTTTTTAATACAAAGAGGTAACCAAGCAGTGTTAGTTTGGCTGCACCCTTGGGATTTATAAAGAGAGAATGGAGGGGAAGAGAAAAAGTAAGTTGTTTTAAGCAGGAACAGATAAAGGATTTGGTTAGCAGGCAGCTACAGGAGGGGTAGGTCAATGATGGAGAGAGAGAGGATTTAAATTAAAAAGGTGTCGTTATTGCCCAAAAGGCAATCTGGACAATGCTCCTGCTCTGTATGCTTTTCAGACTCAAAGATCATACAGAGAGAACTAAGCTTCACTATTAATACATACAGAGTACAAGGCCAGAGAGCCTGCGCAGCATTAAAGGCCTTCTGGGATTGAATTATATTTGCTCTTAAAATGAAGAAGAGATGTGGTCGGTTCATGTCTTAGTAGCAGAAACAGGGAACGAAGAGGGCTTATTGTGGCTGTATTTCTTGCTGACACGCAGTCAGAAACACATTTAATAACAACATCAAATAGCATAACTGATGCAGACTATACAAAGCTGTTGTTTTAAATCTCTAAATCATGGACACAGTACCTCTTCTCGTATTCGTTTCACAGTCTCTCCTTTCTGCAAAAGAGAAGATGAAGGACAGCTTTAAACAAGATCAAATGTGCTTCATTTAAAACATCACGGTGTCCTCAGCCTCTAAGTGAAACTGGCTATTTTAAATCACGAAAGTCAGAATTGAATTTAGCAGAACACATATCAGCTTGTGTTTCAATCGCAGCGGTGATCTCTGTACGGCTGTCTCAAAAAGATATCAAATGGATCTGTGCGTCTGAACGGGACGTACACCTGCTGTAACGGCTCAATATGCAGCGTGTGTTGAGAGCTCCTGCTAGGGATATGAACATTATGTCAGACTTGTGTCTCGCTGCAGCTCATCCTCCGCTGCTTTGTTTCTTCTCCTTTCTTCTTTTTTCTTTGGGCTTAAGTCCATCCAAGCTGTCACACCTGTGTTCACACCATCATGCATCCACTGACTGACCGTATCAAAAACATTATCATGTCCCACTCTTGGCTACACTGTTATTTATTTTATACTCCAGGAAAATGTATTATTAAGTGGTGCATTGTGATTCTGGTGTCTTCTATTGATGAGCAAAGAGAAGAGGTCTGCCAAATAGATGGAGTGGCTTGTCATTAGTCCAAGTACTGCAGATCAAGTGCCTCTCTGTGTTGAGCTGTGCCTCGCTCGTCTCTATTTTTCTTTTCTCTATTTTCTTTGAGATATTTTGATTTGCAGTCCTTTGTGGGATCTTTCTCTCCAACACCCTTTATTTTCTTGCTTTCATATTTTTTTTGTCCCTGTTCTGTCTTCTATTGATGTATTTTGTAGGTGTTGTATTACAAGGCGTTATAGCTGGAGCCAGCGAGGCAGCATAGAGCAGCCAGGCCTTTCCTAGCAGACACTTAAAGTGCCCATGAGGGGCCTACAGTAATATGTCATTGCAGCTCAGTTTCAACAGGACGCTTGCATTCAATGCACTTATGTTTCTGTTTGATGGATTACTGGGTTGCATCATGGGTTGGTGGGGGTGGTGGCAAAGTCTTAAGAGGGTTGGTTTAGGGCAATTACATTTAGAATGGGGATGTTCAAAACAAAAATTGTTTGTTAGGGAGCTTTGTGCTCTGTAATGATTTCAAAATGGAAAGGAGGAATTATTCCACAAAGGTGTATTATAAATCTACATAAAAGGCATCAAAAAGGGATTTGGCTTTGACAAATGTAAAATATAGATACATTTGAACAAGATTAGACAGATAATAGCATTTAAAAAACATAAACCTCATCTAATAAAGCAATATAATTGGTATTTATTATATATGCTTGAAAACATCAGCCGTTTCTGGTGTAGTAGAATAAAAATAGGGATTCCTACCTTTCCTATGATGCTTCCAACCTCCTAAAAAAACAATTAGATAAAGGTTATTTCATACACTGAATTCAATTTTAAAAAGCAATAACATATATAATGCTTCATTATTTATGAAGTCTATATATTTGTGGTAATTAACGAGGCAGTTACTCATAAACATATTATGCGCAGGAGGCTCGTACCTTCCCATGCATGAGCAGTCGTAGTGTGAGGGTCACTCCCAAGCCCCCGTCTGCAAAGTCCTGCTCACAGTTCATAGTGATGTGGGAGTGGCACGCAGGGAGACGCATGAACAAGGCTCAGTCGCTGGTCACTCAGCCAAACCAAGGCCAGCACTCGTTCTCTGGCTCTCCGGTGTCTTTCAGTGTCGCTCTGAAAGAGAAGAGAATGAAGTTAAAATACATTTTTTATCTTTTCAAAAGAATATTCATCCTACCAAAGTCACAAACATTTGCATTCATGCTCACACAGACATCATTGTTTGCACTCAAGATCTCACTGATGTCGTGGCATAAGAATTTCAGTCATACTGAGCATTATGTGCAACTATTAATCAAACCATTTTCTTTAAATTCTTATATGAAAATATTCATACTGTATCAAACTGCATTGTTGGCTAAATGATAATTCCTTGAGATGAAAGACATTCAGATGAACAAAGGACAATTCTTCCCCATCAAATACATCTATATTTTTAAAGGCCTTTGAAAAAACATCAAATCAAGAATCTGTGTGAGGAACTTCTATAGAAGTATGAGTCCGATGTACTATTGATGGTAATTCATAATGAAGACCATCGTGTGTGCAGGATATTGTCAGCTTCGGGGTCCTAACAGTCTGTGGGTTGCCATCGGTGACTAACACACTATCTGTGCGTCTTCATTAACTGACAAGCAGTTCCTCTCACAGCCAGTTGAGTGATTAGTGAAATTGGTAGAAAAAACAAATAAAGTATGTCCTCTCCGTCAAGCCAGTGTTATACAAAGTTAATTAAATTCCATTCAAATCCAGTTTTCATAAAATTGGAAATGTTTGGAATTTCTTTAGGGACCTGACTTCTATCTACTCCATCTTCATCAGTCAGTCAGAGAGAGAAATAGTCTTATGGGCAGAGTTTATACTCAGACAGCAAATGAGGAACATCTGTGTTGATCCCAGAATGACAATGTGGCAGCAGCGACGTGCATGTCAGTAATGTGACATTGGGTATTATGATTAATGTGCGAGTCACCTGGCGGCTCAGTCTCAGAATGATGTGTATACTGTAATTAGTTCATGGAATCATTCGGGTTTCCTCGTGATTTATATTTGCTTACATTTGTCAGCCTGGACAGGGGAAGTAGATGGGATGCATACTACATAATACAGTAGCTACTGTACACCATGGATGCTGTGTGATGAGCAGAACATAAAGGAAAGGAGATATTCCTTTTATTCCTGATTTTTTAAAGGATGTGACAAATGCTTTCAATTCGAGTTATACACCTATTTTATCTATCGATGATTACTCAACTAAATTGTCAGTTCTGGCGAAGATGCTCGAACGCCTAGTGAGTTAACAAGTAAAGGAGTTTTTATGTAAAAATAATATCCTGTCTAAACATCAGTCAGGCTTCAGAAAGCAACATAGCACCATTACTGCGACAATGAAAGTGGTGAATTACATTACGAGTATTTTAGATAATAAGCAGAGTTGTGCAGCTCTATTTGTTGACATTTCCAAAGCGTTTGACACCGTCGATCGTCACATCTTAAAGCAGAGGCTACTCAGTATTGGCATATCCAGCCTTGCAGTGGGGTGGTTTGTGAACTACCTCTCTGAAAGGTCCCAATGTGTTCATTTTGATGGGCTGTCTTCTGAGTGGTTAAACATTGCTAATGGTGTTCCTCAAGGTTCTGTTTTAGGACCACTTTTATTCTCCATCTACATCAACAGTTTAGGTGAAAATGTGGATGAAGCTACTTTACATTTCTATGCGAACGATACTGTGATGTATTGTGCAGGTCCCTCCATTAAGGAGGCTGGTGTTAAATTACAGGCTGTTTTTACCATTATTCAGACTCAGCTCGCTGAGCTTAAGCTTCTTTTAAATGTTGATAAAACCAAGGTAATGCTATTTTCAAAAGCTAAAAAGACACCAGAGCCTGTTTTAGATATTGTTACTATGCAAGGACAAGTAAGTGGTTGCCTGTTATAAATACCTAGGTATCTGGCTTGATGATTGTCTTACTTTTAAACTTCATGTCAATAACCTGCTTAAAAAGCTGAGGGTTAGGCTAGGTTTCTTTTTCAGAAACAAGTCCTGTTTCTCGCTTTAGGCCAGGAAAAGGCTAGTCACTGTGACCTTTTTACCTGTGCTGGACTATGGTGATTTGTTGTATATGAATGCACCTGCCTATTGCCTGATCAAGTTAGTTGCCACCTATCACAGCACACTGAGATTTGTCACAAATTGTAAAGCAGTTACACATCACTGTACCCTGTATGCCAAGTTAGGTTTGCCATCACTTACTGTACGGAGGCTCAGTTATTGGTACACGTTTATTTATGAAGCCATGTTGGGTAAACTCCCATATTATATCTGCTCTCTGAGTTGCAAGCAGCTATTGTCTGAAATCGCATGATGTAGTGGTGTTAGATGTGCCAAGAGCAAGGACTGTTAGGTAAGACAGCTTTTTTGTGCGCAGGTCCACTTGCTTGGAACAAGAATTGAAACTGAGCAATCTCATTCCTCTGTTTTTAAAGCTAGGCTAAATGAAATGTTCGTTGATACTATGGGCACTTGTAAATGTCTATAACTATGTAAATGTATCCTGTAAATATAATGTATGATGTCCTTTATTGTTTTATGTTTCATGTGGAACCTATATGCTGCAGGTCTCCCTTGAAAAAGAGATATATGATCTCAATGGGACCAATCTCGTTAAATAAAGGTTTGAAATGAAATGAAATGAAATTAACTCAGATAATAATTTCATTTCATTCTGCCGGAAAACATCAACAAAATATTTAGAAACATTATGACTTTAAATGTTCTGTTTAGTCTGAACAACAGTCCAACCCAAACATATTCATTACTGTAGCATAGATCATGTTTGGCATTTTTACTTAAAAGACTACAGTTGCATCTATCAGAAGCACTTGGATGAAAAGTCTGAAGATTTATCATCAGGAAACTATGAAAATGTTTTCCAAATGTTGTGAAATTCATCAAGTTAATGTAGAAATATATTGGCCCTAAACAAAGTGGACCTGACAAGTGATCAACATGTGTCCCTCTTTAGCCACTAGCATAGTTATAAATAATTATTGAATTATCAATGCGGCTGTTCATTAATTTATGTCGATTGACTCATTCATTAAATTACTTATCCTCAGCTCTGCTTACAACACTATATATAAAAAGCCTTTGATTTTAATTAGGCTGTTCAGACTTTTGAGATATCAGAGGAATTCTTTATCACCATAGATCATGTTAATCACTCCTTTTCAGTGACTCTCCTCCTTGTTGACTCATCAAGGCCACTTGTTTGTCTGCCAAGTGAATTCCAACCAGCCTACAGAGCCACCAGCAGCCCACTGCTGCAATCCTACTGATGCCGCTGGCATATGTTTGTATCTTTTCTAAATCTGCATGCTGTCTGTAGATTTGGTGAGCTATGTGAGTAGACCATGTTTAATAAATGGGTGTTATTTTAGATGAGATTCAATTCCTGAGAGACTTGTTGTAGGCAGGTTTATTGCTTTTGCATAGTGCACAAGGCCACTGCTGCTCCGTTGATTTATTCATGCACTGGATGCTTGCAAAGAGACGTTAGAATGCTCACACACATCCTTCTTAAGATCCTACAGAGCTTGACAGCCTGTGTAGGCTTTATATTCCCCTCCACGGCCTCGGTGCAGTCTGACATGCCAGCCCGTCAAAATGTGGTAGTAAGTGGAGCAAGTGTCTTTTTCTTGTATAAGATTGCACCAAATCAGACTTCCTTTCCATTTTGTTGAGAGATGCTCAATGGATTGACTTATAAAACTATCAGTTTGACGCTCATCTCCATACAATTTCCATAAATATCAAACAAACCCCAAGGGTGACTTGAGATAAACAAAATATGGAGCATTTTGCTTGCGGTTAGCTACAGATATACTTTAAGACAGCGTAATTGGGACTTTAGGCTTGATCGATGCATCCTGAACACGTGTTATCACAGAGCACATTTGTGCAACCCGTGGGCTAACTTCATTATGTTAAGGCACTGAAGGGCAGTGGTAAAATGTTAGCGTTTTATTGCATTAGGAGCTAATGGTTGGAGGCATCATTATGTTCTGCTCTGTGGGTTGATAACAAGGCATGTGCTCTGTGTCTGTGTGAGGGCGGAGAGTCTCTGAACTCCTCATTTCCAGAATCCCAAGCAGCAGCGTTCCAGGATGAACAGAGCCCCTCTGTTCTAAATTAGACCTGGTAACTCAGAACAGGGAATTAGCAAAGTGCAGACTGCAGCACCCGGCTGCCAAGATAGTCCGAGCAGGAGAGCGGGGCAGAGAGCATCGACTGTCCTGCTCCACTGTCACTGTGTCACCTTGGTCCTGCTCTGCCTGACTGAATCTGTCTGCAGGAGCTTCTTCTTATGAGTCACTGCTTGGATTCATCTTTAAATACCCTGAATGAAGCATGACATACAAAACCAAATGACTGACACAATGTTTTTTTGCTTGTTTAAAAAGTGACTAGGTTTAAAACGTTTCTATAAGTAAAAAACATTTATTATTTGCCTGGGCAATATGAAGAAAAAACAAATATCCACAACAATATTGTAGGGTTCATTCATTCACCATTGGTGCTTTTAGAAAATATCCTATAAATGTGGCATTGCCCCAGTAACACACTATTCAAGGGGAACATAAAGAGGCAGTTTGACCTTCCCCAATATCTGAACATAAAGATTAGTATAATGTGTGATAAACAACAAAAGCTGTTTAAATGTGTCCTTAACTGGTTCTTATAAGTATAATTTTACAAAAAGGATTCCTGCCAAAGAAACAAGACACGATTCATTACCGGAAAATTGAAAAAAACGAAATTATCCTTTAGGATATCGAGAGGTGTTTTTCTCTTTTGGCCTTAGTTCTGTGTAGCATACATCAAAGAAGTATTGGATAAAAGCAACCAGCGTATCCTTGACAGCCACCAGCAATATTTAGCCGTGTTTTCAGGAGCATCCACTCCAGAGAGTCTGCGAGATGAAAAGGATGTTGTGCAGCCCACTTGTCTAGAGGACTGGACACCTGTTCAGAGGCAAACATGTCTCTCTCACACGCGGCAAACAGACAGCTCGGGGCCGGCTTAGAGAAACTGAAGAAGGAATGAGGGCATGCCTGATCTCCATGGTGAAAGATAGAAACCGGGTTCCCCTCTGCATATAACGCAGACAGGGGGTCGGGGGTATTGAGTGTCCGCTCGATAAACACACAGGGGCAGAGAGGATAGGGTGTCGCCCGGGTGGGCACATAGAGAGCAGTAAGTGCAAGGGTGTCAACGTGTGTACACGCGCATGGCAAGGGCAAGAGGTGAGATACCATTTACACCCATAGTGACTGCCACGCTCACAGGACCGTGTGCAGAAAACAAACCCACATACAGCTGCTGGGATGAAAGAAGGAAACAATTCACACACACTAACACACACACCGGCAGAAATCGTCCTGTTGAGCGAACAAAAGCTTTGATCTGCTGAGAAGCTCCGCAGGAGTAAGATATCTGTCATGGACAAACTCAAAGTCCTGCCATGTTTGAGTACATGGGATGACACAATGAGAGCGTCATTTCCTGAGATGATGATGATGATGATGATGATGATGATGATGATGATGATGATGATGATGATGATGATGATGATGATGATGATGATGATGATGATGGACAAATGGTTGAGTAAAAGAGAGGAGTCCTGTTCTTCACTATAGTGGTCAGTGCTAAAATAAGACCCTCAGGGAAACGTCTGCACACATCCACACAATAACACACAAGTGTACCCACCGAAACAAATGTAAATAGGCCATTCGGAGCTTCTTTAAATGAATTGTACTGTGTGCTGTACCCAAAATCATGTGTAGAAGCTCTAAATTGTGGAAAATATTGGAATAGCGACTGCCTATTAAAGAGAGTCTGCATACGAACATTTCAGCAGAGTTACGACTTAATGCAGAGGCTTCTTGATAAATGAACTATTTGAGGCTGCATGTTTGGATTAGCTTTAACAGCATCACTGCCATATAAGTCATGCTGGGATTCATCAGTAATATGGCTTTACGAGCCGAGACGAGTAATTATGTTACTGCAGCCAAGAGAAGACTGTATGTATGCTACATAACACTCTTGTACAAATGAAGCACATTTCATACCTCCTCTCCCACTTTCATAAACTATATATTATGCTCTATCAATTGTAGCTGCACTAAACCTGAATCCACGCTGAGCCCAGTTGAAGGGTTCTTAGGGTTTTATAATAACACATTTGAGGAACTTCATACAACACAACCACCGTTATCCGATTTCCATTAAAATATTACCCGGATTGGTGCAGAGAATATGTGAGGTCACTGTTTTTCTCAACTGAACCCCCACTTAAATCTACAAAAAAAAAGTAAATTCCATAACGCTTTGACGGGTAAAGCGCACAACTTTAACACTTAAAAGCACTTGATTTGAGTATTAAAATGTTACTTTACCATGGTTGCACTTCAACAACATCATCACTGAGATGAGAGAGCGAGAAGAGGAGAGGCTTTAGTTGTGAAACAGGAGAGGCTTGAAATTAAAGAGCAGTGCTTTATCTCTCAGCGTGTCTGTCTCAGCTTTGTCACATATTATAGGAGGGGTCAGTCCTCGGGGCCGAGGGGACCGTCGTCCAGGATCAGCCCCCCAGCTTCAGATGGTGTTAGAGCATAACAGAGTCGGCCTGCAGAGCGAGCCGCCTGTCAGGCACAGAGCCCCAGAGAGGGTTATCAGACCCCTGGGCAGATCTACTTCCCTACAGCCAAGAGGAGACCCACAGTTCACTACAGCCACTTCACAAAATGTGGGCTCACGCTGATAAGATTACCCAAAAGCAGTGTGGTTTAAAGTCCATAATCTGTGGCGTTTTAGAGTGAATACAACTACAAGATATCCTGTGCTGTGACCAAAGGTTCAAAGCATCTTTCAAAACTGTACTAGTTTGATTAATTTGGAGCACAACAAATTAGTTATTATACAAGTCAAACATATTTTTTCCTAAATCAGAAGTAAAAGTCTCTATACAAGAGCAGATTATTTTATTCACAGCTGTCATTCCACTCTCCGCAATATGATGACAGCTCAGACGCCTCAGATCGTTGACATCAGAAACGGGTGCATTTGCAAAGTCTGTCATATCTCAAAGTGGCCAGAATCAATACAGTCGTGGCTTATTGTCACGCCAACTTAAAATGTGTCAATATGGAGCCACAGAATCTGCCTCACTAAGAGTGAATCCAATAGCTAATGAACAGGAGTGTAATTCACATGGCAGTCTACTCTAAGAAATCACTTCCTGTGAGTGTCAGGAAGTAGTTTTTAGTTGATTCTGGCCCAATGGTTATTTATAAGTGTTTACCCTTGAATGAACATGACCACTGTGCGAGAAACATACATTGATCAAGTGTTGTTTCACAGAGGATCCTGTCTCTTCATTAGCTAAACCTGAGTTCCTTCCTCCTTTTTCTCATTACTGCCAGCAGGGATGAGAACAAAACAAACATACAGATAATGAACCCTATGGAGCCGTGTTTCTGGGCTGTCAATTGTTATCTCCCAAGAGGCGGCTGGTTCCAGACACAGAGTGACACTGTCTGAGCCTTTATTTCCACTGGCTTTAGTTAGCATGGGGACTGTGGGGCTCAAGTCCTTAAACGGCACACTTTTCATTCCTATCTCAGTTTTCGGCTCATACTCACTTTCAGTATCAATTAATGTGCCGATTATTATTTTTTTGTCTCTCAAATATTAGAAAATGAGTCCAAAGTGCTCTCTTAAAATGACTTGTCAGTATCATACATACAAAAATAAGCAAGTCATCCCATTTAAGAGACCAACTCCAAAGAGATGTCTGGCTCTTTTGCTTGAGGGATTTATCGTTTGGCAAAAATAATTGCAGATTTATTTTTGGCTGGTCGCATAATTGATTTATTGTTGGAGCTCTATTTTTCATATTAAAGATCACCTACAATATGTTATGGAAAACATCATGGCTTTGTACATCACGTGCTGTTTGCATTCGATTATACACTTTGAGTGTTTGAGGAACATTCTGATCATTTGCCTTGCCTTGACATACAATTGAATGCTTTTTATTATTAGAGAGCTTCTACTAGAACCATATATCATTCTGAATGTTCTTTTTTGGCATGGCGGAGAATACAGTTTGGCAGGGTATTAACTCCAGCTTTTATCCCATCCCTCTTGCTGGATGAAGGTCACTCTCTATCTGCAAAATGACTTTCCTCTCTTCCCTTTCATCCCTGCTTTCCTCCCATCCTCCACACCAGGGCACGAGTCAGAGAATCTGACACCTCAGAGAAAAGGGAGGAGAGGAGATGGTGGAGAACAGTATACAGAGAAAGGAGACAAATTAAGGAAAGAAAAGGGGAGAGATGAGGACAGTTGCAGGAAGAGAGATGAGTTGATCGATATTCCAAAGAAACAAGTAACCTGAGAAGACGGGGCCTGGTCCTGCTTCCTTGAAAAACAAGACACCGTTTTAAAAACAGGAATTAAATCAATCGAAGCACAGATTCACCATACGGTATCCTTCATCGTGGCGTACAGTATGTCTGCAAAGTCATAATGTTTACACCATCGCCGCGCTTAAGTTAGCCGATAAGCAGGTGTGTTATTTGGTATACGACAGTACCCGCGCACGTTGAGCTGAAACTACATCATTACATAAGCTCCTCAACAAACCGAGCGCAAACCCAAAAATAGTGCAGTCCCTGTTAAATATTTCAGGCACTCGGCAGCTGAAGAGGGGGATAAAAGGCTTCTCTCCTTCTTGGTCGCTATACAAAAACACACACACATACACACACACACACACACACACACACACACACACACACACACTGATGCAGATGGCCAATTGAAAAAAACCCTCAATTTAGGGTACTGTATAGTGAAGCGGATTACTGTTGAGAAGGCAGTCTTGTTGCTTGTTAGCTTGATACACAGCACTTACTAACAGTAGTTTAGCATACGCCTTCCATATTATCCATATTTCTTGAGAGGGTTTCTGTACATTATTTATGAAAGAAGCTCTTTGAGAGTAACTTCTGAACTAAATAAATCACGCTCATGAGACTCTTTGCGGGACACAACAGGAGAGTCATGGGGCCTGCTGGGTCAATCTTTGCAGCTCGACACAGAGCTATCTTTTCATAGCGAGGACAGCCTGTGGCTCTGTCAGCCACTGGGTCAGGCTTAAGAACAGCAGCGAGGGTACATTCTGCGTCAGAAAGAAAGGCTCTCTTCATAAACAGGACAAGACGCTCCAAAACAAAGGAAACAACACTGTTCCATCATTAAGCATTCATGTGATTTTGCTTTCCAGACCACTTCCTGGTAAAACATTAGGATTAGGAACTGACATCTAATGTAATCGACAAAGCTGAATGAGAGGGAATGGAGCCTCAAGAGTCTGTAGTTATTAGATAGCGACAAGCACCGGTTAATTGCTCAAATCCAGGTTAATTGCTACAGGGGATTTGTCTCAAATATTGGAGAGAAAATTAATTTGTTTCACAACAACAACGCTCCTGTGACAACAACAACTAAATTACCGCCTGAGTGAAGAAGATACTGACTTGCTACATAGTCCAAAAGCACTACAAGTTATTACAGTCAACAGGGTGTAGAAAAGAGAAGAACAATTATGTAGGACTAATTTAACGTTGACATGACTTTAGTAATCAAGAGAATAAAACGTGTTTCAAGTATTTTTGTTAATTGCTCCCTGCTCCCATGTGTTAAAATTATCTTAGGAAGCTCTTCTTGTACTCTCCTCGTCAGTAAAACCTGATTAAATATCCATGATCTCGTTCTGGAGAACTGTTTACAGAGTAAAGCTTCTGCAAGAGACTGCATTTACTTGATGACTGCAAACTAAAACTAAGCATTGTTTCTGTTTCACCCTACTCTGCAAGAACAGCATTTTAGTAGATGAGAGGGATTATTGGCAGTTGCCAGACGTTGGAGCAGCACGTGTCAGGTCTGGCTTCTGTTATTTATGAAGCCTCTCGGCCACAGCCCTCACTCTGCAGCAGAGATGCAGGTGGGGTTTCATTATTGAAGATGCTCTTCCACTTCTTATTAGATCTCTGGCTCGCAGAGTGCATTAAGGAATTGCATTTGGACAGAGAGTCAGCAATACACGATGGTCTGTGTCTGTGCCCCCTGTAGTTCCCCAGGCGGATGTGAGAGGGACACATATATTTTAAATGTTATGTCTTATTCCCTTTTTAGAAGTAAAGAGTGTATTTGCACTCAAGCAGATGCCCCCAATACCACACATACATACACGTAATACAGTTATATTATTTATTGATCTCTGTTATGTGCCTGGTAAAATGAATCTGAATCCTTTTCACCTCCTTCCTTGGTAAAGTAGACACACAATGCATTAAACCTGAATGAATTCGCCTTACAGTTACACCCTACTGTTAGTGCTGTGCAATTCTCCAATTGTGTCCTCTTTCTCTCCATGTTTGTTTGAGTGGTGCACATGCAAGATTCATGAGCCTCTCCAGGCAGCAAGAACATGATTTCCTGAAAGTGGCAGCTGGTCCAGGCTGCTTTTTTTTTATTGATTTTGTTTTACTAATGAGTCTAACGATGATCAGTCTCATGAATTTCATAGTGGCCTAAAGTAGATTAGGCAATCATATGCAAAACATGGTAGGGTTATTAAGTGGAAACAGGAAAAATCATTCATTTATTTCCAGCTATTACAATCTTAGGGAAACATCAAGGATATGTTTTACTGAGGCCTACAGTTGTTAAATTAAGATGGTGATAAGTTTGTTTGTCTGTGGGTGCTAAATTAAAATAATGCTTTAAAAGACTATTGTTTACAAGCTCTCATGTCTGGCAAACATCTGGAATCTGTATTGAAGATGAACACAACCGTTTTTATTTTTACATTACAACTAAACACGAAAAAGAGTCTTGAGAATTGAGTAAAACATGTCCAGCCAAATTGAATCTGCTCTTGGTTTTGGTTTTCATTTGGGTCAGCCGAACAGGACAATATTTATTTCCAGTGTAAGACTAATGTAATTAGGCATCTTGGTGAATAATGGTGCTGTCACACACACTCGCTGCCTCAGCTCCAAGCAGGCGCCCACAGTACCGGACTTGTTGAGAATGATCTTTGTGTGTCCAGGACTGGCCTGGCCAACTGGTTCCACTTTCATTATCATAAAACCGTCAACACACAAGAGGCCAATTGTCCTTGGTCTTACTGTGTCCCCTGCTCATCTGGCGACTTTGTGCCATGCGCCTGATTTAACAACACAGTCACTTTATGGCTTCATTAATCCAGCTCCAGCCTATGAATCTAGCATTTCAGGATAGGATTTCAGTTTATAAGTAAAAACCATAGACTGTATATAAAGGTAAAAACACAAGGGGCTGTTGTGATTCAGAAAAGACAGTATGAATGTAATTTGTTAAAAGCGCCTGATTTTAGCTTAATTTGTTTATTGCTAACGTTTTATTGCGAAAAGAGCAGTTTGTATGCTGAATTAAGAAACACATATCTATTCATGTAGTATAATACGAGGAATAAGACACTAAACATGACAGTGGATAACGATCAAGAATGTCACACAGGGTGAGAGCTCTTTCAAGTTTGAGAATAAGGAACATGCCGTCCGAAAATGTGCCTTTCCAAATAATAACTAAGTCACTTACCTGTTCTCATGTATGGTCTTGGGCTGCAGTTGCAACTAAAGTATCCCCATGGATGTGTGTAGTGACCGGGCTTTGTATCCACATAGAGTCCAATGACGCGGACGTGTAGCGCGGACTGTCCTCGCGGTGTGTCAGCAGACTGGAGTGCAGGGCGCCTGTGCGTCGAGGAGAGACACACACACACACTGAGAGATAAGCAGGCAGCGACCACCCCGCGCACCCTGATCAACATTAACCGAGGCAGAGAGCTCGTGGAAGAATACCGAGTGCTCTCTGGGTAATAAAGTCCTTCTTGGCTCAGCTGCCTTTAAAGACTCCAGAGCTTATGTGTGTATCCCCGTGTCGGCCGGTTTGTCCCTACTGGACCTCAGTGCGCCTTTTCCCTGTCGCACCGCAGATTGACACATTCAGGATCATTGAGCCTCTGTGAGGTGTGAAATCAAAGCATGATGAGAAATTACATTTGCGAAATGTAATCAAACTGAAGATATCTGCGACATTACCTTGTCTCAATTATAGTGGAGAAATTGACTACACGGGCGTCCATTTTTCTAACCTCACATATTTTGAGAAATTGTCACAGGGTTGATGCTACTCCTCAGCGATGGGACAAAACATAGAGATGTTATTTAAAAAAACTTGAGCCAAATAAAAAAATGCACATTTTAAAGGGCGTTGGCCTGATTAAATTGGCGGTGCAAATGTAAAATTGAAGCTCTTGGAATTTTCTTTTGAAGTTTTGGTGTGTATGAGACCAGTAACTTTCTCTCACATAGCGCCATCTAGTGTACTTTTGTTGATGTTGCAATTATTTCACTATCACACCAAGAAGCATATTTGTGGATGTATGTCCACTCCTGTAGTATAATTTATCATTATTCCATCTTATCTTACACAGGCTATGATTTCTAGTATTATCGTCCAATAATATGTACTCCAGGTCCAGAAAATAGGCTGACATTATTTACCTTTGAGACAAGTTAAACAAAGAATATTGCAGAAACAGAATGACGTTACTCTGTCTTTTTCACACCCCGCATAAATGTGATGAATCCTCATTCGACAAAAGGGCTCATTAATTTACAGACATTGAAGGAAGACATCAACAGACAGCTCCCACTACCTCCTGTGTGAAGGATAGAATGTCTGGGTAATTTAAGCATGACATCTCCATCTATTTCACAAACTAAGTGCTGCTCGTTCACCACAATAGAATGCATTTAGACTCATATTTATATTGTTAAATAAATGGCCTCTGTTTATCACTGCATGACATTTTCACCACCGTCTCTGTAAGGTGTTACATTTAGTTCCTTTGTCTGTCTGATAGTTTCTCTTGGCTTGGAGTCAAAATAGAATAGAGAAATATAGCAGACACATTCACACAGTTTGTTATTGTTAGCTATGTATTTCAAGAATGTATGATGAGAGTGTTGACTTGCTGGGTATCAGCACAAAGAGGTAATTATCTGGTATGATTACTCTCCCAGTGCAGTGCCACCAGGCGAATAAAGCAATATTACACCCTACCCTTAGGGGAAGAAACATTACACTATTATGTCTTTAATCTCTTGACAGGTTAAATATTACTTAAGGCAAGCTATATAATAATACTCCAGCCCATTATTGTTTAATCTGTCACCTCTGTGTGAGTTTCTACATAATTGTAACTCTATGAATCATTCACTTTACCATATAAAAGCTTTACTGAATGAAAAACTTGCTGTGGTCCATCTGGTCCAGTGTCAGAGTGATGTGTTGTTTTTCAAACAGTAGGAGGTGCTGTGTGATTTCAAATCCATCTTGCAGAGACAGGGAAGAAAAATGCAACCACCACTAGGGGTGTGTGGGTCAGACGACTGCCAGCCATCACTCATGTTGATGTGGCTTTAAAACAGCTAAGGTGCACTGTCGGATGTGACTCAGCCATCAACTGAGAGAGGGAATTGTGATTGCTTCAATACACTTGCCACATATAATGCAGGGATATAATAAACAGAGTGAGCTCTGCACTGAATCACGGCTGGACAAGCTGAGAGAGCGCACTAGGTGTGGGAGTTCTTAGAAATCACATTTCCTCCATGCTAGTTGTGTGTGTATATAGATGTGAGATTTCTGCCATTGGAAATGTGTAATGATAAAGAGGGGGAGACATGCTGATTTTAATTAGATTTTATGTTTTTGAATCATTTTTTGTGACTGAACCCCACACCGGGGATATGCATCTGTATTCAGAATACATTTAATTAAGTTTGGTTAAGCCTGAGATGCTCACATGTGTTTTTGTTGTAAAATCATTGAGCTGGAAATGAAATGATGTCAAATTCATAAAAGCCTTGCTTGTGCTGATTTCAGCCCATGGTATACACAGACCCCCCACTTGCTTTGGCAAACACAATGTATATCATCCCTGCTTGTCTCAGAGTATTCAAGCTTGACAAATACCTCTCATACTCAATGGCACTGAAACAAGGAGAGGTGACAGAAGGGCGACAGCTACAATTACTCAGCCGTGGAACGTCTCTCTTCTCCCCTCCAATCCTCCCATGCACAAACAAACATGGCTTAAAAATCACTGCATTGGATTTCACAGTGCTTCTTAACTCTGTCCTGACAAACGGTGATTGAAGACGTGTTCTGCTTTTGTCTGCTTCCACAAGAGCTCAGAAAAGGTCATAGAAGTAGTCTTTCACTTTGCTTTTGCAGTAGTTTGATCCTCTTAAAAGCTGAAATAGTCTTTGAGCCATGGTTCTTCTTTTACGTCTTCATTGATGTTAATTTATCAAATATAAAACCTGCCTAAAAATGTCCTTTAGATCTGACAGAAGTCTACAGGAGCTACAGGTGTGTCAATGTCTGCAGTACCGGCTACAAGAATGATAGAGACCCACAAATAAAATGCTTGCACATGAACATTTGATTCCTATGTAGTGTTTACCACTGTGGCAATGATTTGCATTTAGATGCAGAATGGGGATGTTTATTAGAAATTACATTTCCATATATCTTCCTTTGAAGATGTATGGCTTTGCTTTGAAGTGAGTATATTATTTTTGAACAATGGGTGTGAAGGAGACATTGGACGGAACAGACTGTAGTTGCAATACTAATAAGATATTTTGTAATAAATAGCTTACAGGACAAGGATTATCTTAGCCATGCTTTTAAGTGTCTGTTTTGTATGTGCCGGGCATTGAGGAAGGTGAGCTACCAATATTTCCATTTACCTCGTTGTATAGTGTGGCACAATCAAACATCCCTTTATATCCACCCATTGTTTTTCAATTAGCCAATATAAAAATAACGCCATCCATAAAAAGCAATGAATATACTGCAGACACAAAGTATGAAGTAAAGAAATAAGATACAATTAAAAAGGAGAAATTAAATGACGGTTTATGAGACAAGGCTTAAGCAGAAATTTGATTTGTTTAAAAAGTCAGACAGGCTACCAACATTTTAAAAATAATGTAATAGACCCCTTTAGATCCAGAGGTGTTCAATGTGATAAGAGACACTTTTAGTTGTATTTTTGATAGCTCTATCAAAGCTCACAGAAAGATCCCTTTCCAAGAAAACCATCTGATATTCATCAAAGCGTTTATTTTTTTCAAGCTGTCAGTGACTTCATTTGTGTGATGAGGTTTTCTGCTTGCCAAGTTTCTTAGAATTGACCGCTGTAATTGATATTTTTACATCAATGATTATGCAAAAAGAATGTGACAATATGAAAGGGGGCACTTGTAGTGATCCTAGAGAGAATTATCGGCTAAAAAAAGCTACGGAGTTTTATAGAAAGTTCCAGCTCGTCTTTGCTCGTTGTGGTTCACTCTCGCTGTCTCCTTTTCGACTTTAGCATGCAGCTGTTTCCGGAAACAAACCTCTCTATTTTACAGCACTGGCAGACACTGTTAGAGCTCGCTGTTGAACCTAGTGGAGCAGCTAACAGCTTGAGAGACAGATATTTCTCTCAGGAGTTGGTAAACGGAGACAAAAACATAGCATCACACTACATAATAAAGTAACTGCTTGCTATCCCCATTTACACTTAGAAGGGGATGATATGTACATTTTGTGTTCACAGCTTGTGCCCACTATCCACACATGTTATGTTTTTGCAATGTTGCATTCTGCTTCCTAGTTACTGAAACGCATTACCACAATTGCAGTTGCTGTGCTATGCAATATTGAACTAAATATCAATATGGCAATGTACAGTAATCTCCTTTTGTCTTCTGTTCTTTAAGGAGAATCGCCTGGTGGTAATGTTAATAGTGAGGTTAAATCGCAGCATGGCCAGTAAAATGTGGGAAAGAGTTGTATATAAATACTCTCGCCTCTCAGCTATCATCAATGTATCCAAAGCTGGCTTGCCTTAACACAACATGAACACAACTAAAGGGTTTATAACTGTTTGCACGTTGAAACCACAGTAAAAATATTATTTACTGATTTCTACACCATGCAGTTGATAAAGTGATTATATCTTAATTCATTGCAGCTTTTTTAAGCTGGCTCCACAGATCAGAGATTGCATTGTTTTATGTGAAATGACAAAGAATCCTAACTGAGCAGCTTACTATGACACCACATCATTTAAACATAAAGAAGGGACTTTAAAATGACTGTTGTTGATGAAAGACTTGTTATACCCTCTGTAGATTAGAAAAGACAGATCACTGCTGAATTTCTCTTTCATTTAAGAATAATGAGTCTCCTCCTGCAGCCAGATAAATTAAGCTTTGTTCAATACTGTATTTTAATTGAACCACTTAAAAAATGGAAATTACATGAAGGTCCTCTTCTAATTTTTGTGATTATGCAGCAAAAAGGAATAATGTAACTGATGTATGTCTCTGTAACAGGACCTCAGCCTTGGCCCAGGGTTGTAGGTGCCTTATATCAGTGTGTTAAAACAAATAGTGAGGATGAGATCATGACAGATGAAAGAGGGGTTGCTCCTCCAGGCTATGTCTATGGGCCAAAGGATATTCTGTCATCGGCAGGTGCACACATATGCAATTTAGGCCACATTATGATGGTATGGTTTCTAGTGTTGTGGTTGGAAAGACCCTGTAGGCAGGAACCTGATCTGATAAGTATTGTAGAAACTGTGGGAAGTCCTGGAAATCATTTCAAAGAGGCGCACAAGAGGCAATAAGAACTCAAACTGCATAGATAGAAAACTAAAGATGTCATGTGAATGTGAATATTCTTTTTAATCCTGCATTTTCTGTCCCTCAAATGATCTGATTGCCATGTTCACCTTGCATTTGATAAACAGAAGTAGGAATTAGCATTACATAACTTACTGATAACTTAATATGCCGGGGCCCCATTGAGCTCTTGAAGGTAACTTCAGAGACGGGTTTATCTTCGTCTCATGTAACAGGTATGAAGACCTTCAAACAGCTTTTGATCTTGAAAAGTGCACTGAGGTGGGGACATGGGGTAATATAACCTCTGCTGGAGCACAATCCTTCACTTGTAGACAATTACACAGCAATATGGAAGTTATTTTGTATCTTTGGAAAGTCCTTAAGTACAAAAAGTTGAACAAAATAGCTTGCATTTGTTGACATTGAAATGAAACATAATATTTAATTATGAATACATTTGCAGCACAAAATAACATGACATCCATTCTCAAGCAGCTGAATAATGAGCTACTATGATACTTATTTGTGTCATATTTATTGAGAGTATGTTTTTTTAGTGTCAGAGCTCCCTCAGCGCCAAGGATTTGCAGTGAAAATGCCTGACATCAAGAATAAAGTCTGAATGTGTGTAACTATAGCCTACAGTACAAAAGGACATACACAATTACAGAGAAACCATCTGTCTGAGTCTGAGAGCTGGTTAGCGTGCCAGTTTGTGCTTGTTTCTGTGACCTGGGCTTTAATTATTGCAACCATTGTTTATTCATCGGTTTTTAACCCTTTGTTTTTCCAAACAGTATGTTGCTGAGCAGACGTAGTTGTGTGCAATCAACTAAAGGCTAACTAGCATATATTCTCCTGTTGGGAATTGAGCAACTGGAATGGGAATTAGCTCTTGGATATTAAACCTCAAAAGGATTTAGTAATGACTAAGGCAGTGAGTAGAAAAGTACTTTCAAGTTGTTCATTGTTGTTTGATCAGACACCCATGATTTAAATCCGTTTTATGCAGCCAACATTGATGTAAGGCTGATAGTGTCTTACACCGTAGAGCTTTTTATTTCACTTTAAAAAAAAAAGGGGGATTTAGTAGAAACAAAATGCTGATGTTTCTGAAAGTAGGGGGTTGGAAATTGTATTTTTTGGCATTTTTGCTCAGGTATTGTATTGGCTGAAGTTTTCGGACCATTCCCAAGTCTACTGGGGATTCATCTTGTTTAGATTCAAATTGACTGAGTGATGATTGAGTAAAGACGGAGGACCCTGGCATGATGTAAAGGACATATCATTGCATTTTCCTTCAGCAAGCCTGAGCACAGAAGTATTTTCCACAGTATTTACCCACCCATATTGTAAATACTCATTAATTCCTATTTGAGCACTACAATCTGTTTTGTGTTGGACACTGATTAACTATAGTATTACAAGGATATTTGTACTAGCATTGCTGTGTTGCTTGGAGCTATGATTGTTTGCTCAGTATTATACTTGCAGATAAAAAAAAGGAAGGGACAGCTGTAATTTACATATGTAAGATTAAAGATAATCCAGGCAGATAAATAGAACAAATACATTGTGATCTACATTTTATAACGAGCCTCAGGGGATAAAGGAAAAAAATCCTTTAGGTTTTTGTTTGGCTGCAAAGGCCTATACACATCCCAGGAATGTGGAGAATGGCGAGAGAGCGACAAGAGAGGCCTTGTATTTGTAGGTCTATCTCCTGCCCGCCCTGTAGATTAGCCTCTTATCTGTTAAATGAGACGGTGCCGACGGATTTGGATAACAGGACTTTGGCATCGACACTATGCTCCCTGCACTGAGGGCTCTGCTGTATCACAGAAAGTCCCTATGCCAGAGTTAAGCGGCACAGACAGCCTTGTACCAAGCAGTGGGTGGATATGGGGAGCCACATAATAGGCAGCTTCAGATGCTGCCATTCCTTCTGCCTGAGCGCAGCTGATGCTTTTTTCCTTATTTTTCCTGGTTGTCTCTCATCATAGATATGAATGTAACATGGGACAATGAGTGATACGCCCCAGAGTTTAGATTTAATTCACACTTCCCACATTTCAGGATGTGTTTGATTCCCGTAGCCATTGACTCATTCCATCTCTGTCTGTGCTGCTATCATGTGACTAGCCGGGTAATAAGGCAGGCTGAAATGAATCCTCCAGCTCTGAATCATGATTTGATCTGACTTGTAGTCGCCCTCACCCCGGGCCGGAATTGATAGGTGGCGTTAAGTACACACCTGGGACCCAATGTTGGGTCCCTGCGCTTTCTCCCTATTTCCTTCCCCCCTAAGCCCAGGGCCTCAGACAGATATTAAACAGGAGTACTGCTCAACTTGGCTGCTCATGCAGACTTACCGAGACAGAGCTGCATGAGTGCCAGTCACCGTCAGGTTCAATGGACGAAACTGGAACACATTCCTGAGACCTTACACATTGCTTGCTAGTTAATACATCTCTAAGCCTGCATAGAAAAACCAGTGAGGTATTGGGAGAGGAAACAGAGTTTTGTTCCACTGAACAGGCTTGTCACTCTAAGCAGAGATTTGACTGTTCCAAAATCATCCAAAGGGGGTCATGGATATCTAAAGCTTCATGACCATCCATTCAACAATTCTTAAAAAGACAAACATTTTAATCTTATAGTGGTGCTAGAGGACAGGACATAGAATCAGTAATGTCAGTAGGCTTCGTCCTCTCATGACCTCAAATGAGTGAACCAAGTGTTATGGCAATCCATCAAATAGTTGTTGAGATATTTCAGTCCTGACCAAAGTGGTAGACCGATGAATGAGTACATTGCCATCGATAAAGCCATAGCAAAACAAAGTGTATATTTAGATAATATGCTGGATCACTGTCCAATCATTGTAATCCAGGCAGTCACACCATTCAATTATTCCATTGAAGAGTTATAGTCATCACTAAACTAAGCGTTTCAAAGGTCATAGCTATTAGACGGAATTAGTTGTAAAACTTGTCTAAATAAGAAACTAATGACAACTGGTGGCTGAATATGTTATCATAGTTTAAATGTTCATCGGGTTTCCGAGGAATTAAAATATATGAGGCTGTAACCACATTACAGCACGGAAATACCCGTAACTGATTTGGTGACTGGGATTTCCAGGCAACTGCTAAAGAGTCACAGTACACATTTAGGGGCTATTGAGTATTCAGTAATCAGGTTTAGAGTTGATTTCTGCTCTTCATTGGGGTCATCCTGTGGCTATGCCATTTGCTAATTCCTGTATTTGCTGACGTCTTCTTGATGTGTTTCATAGTCATTAGACTTGTTTTTCTC
This sequence comes from Pseudochaenichthys georgianus, assembly GCF_902827115.2. Lineage (NCBI taxonomy): Eukaryota > Metazoa > Chordata > Actinopteri > Perciformes > Channichthyidae > Pseudochaenichthys > Pseudochaenichthys georgianus. The sequence continues at coordinate 14,778,550 of NC_047509.1, forward strand.
TGATAAGAAAACTAATACCTCCGCCACAGAGGCCATTAGGGGCTTTTCCTCACACCAGCATTTAGCATTAGGTGTCCTCAAGAGCTGTGTGTTAACCCTATAATGGAGTGGCCTGATCTGCTATTGGATGAATGTACTGAAACTGCTTATGTCCAATCCCATGTAATTGCCTTTGGGGTCTCTGATGGGGGATTTATTATGCAGTGTAATTTGCAAATTATCGGCTAACTTGACTCAGCAACACTTGGATAGGATTCATTTACACGACATGTACATATAACAAGATGAAACTGAAAGTGCCAATTTGCTTTATACATATTAGACATAATGATGTCATGATTTGTTCTTGTCTTACAGTAAATAGGATGTTTTCACAGCTCAGGGCTTGTGTACAATCAATGTTCGTATAAAGAGCACTACTGATGATGGTACCTCTTGGAAACCCTTAGTTGCGCTGAGCAGTGAGAGCAGATAACTGGGGGCAGGCACAGACAGGAAAAGTACTCTCGTCTAAAGTCGCTGTGCTGAAAGAAAATCCTCCTTCTTCCTGTCCTATTATCTGCTCAACATAACACATGACGGAGTAAGCAGACACCCACTGCAGACCAAAAACAACACTTTAAACAGGTAAATAACAACTTCGAACATTCTTGTAAGCATATCAATTCTTATTGTTACAAATGGGCCTGCAAATTACTGTTGCCCCTTGAGAACCAAAATAGTATTACAAGGCATATGTTCTGAGCTGAACATATAAAAAGCATAAAGGGGCTTTCCGTTTGTTATTGAGTGAAACCGAGAAGGGTTGTCTAAAGTAATCTACCATTGTGAGAAATGGGAGATTGGCTCCATTGAGGGTCTCACTACTCAACCAACCCCCCTCTGCGGTCCAACAGTTCGCTCAGAATAACCCTCCTAATAAGTCACTTGGAAGAAAATGTGGAGAGTCAGCTGATTCGTAATCCGCTCTCTTTCTCGCTCTGTGCTCACACATCAAGAATCAGATTGATATGTGCAATCACATGAAAGCCCTTCTGCGGTGGGGCCATCATGGTCTAGTAGGCCTGCAGGTGTTTTTGTGTATGTGTGTTTTGACAAAATGAGAGCTAGCTGACGCATTTGCAATGGAAATCCCTCATCCGTAATATGCCTCAAGTGTAGATAAAAAGACGAGAACATCAACTGCTAGAAAACACATGTATTTTTCTCCGCTGACATTTAAAACATTTGCATATTAACTCTGTGCTGATGGTGTATTTATTAAATTTAGAGACGATTAATAGCTATAAAACAATAATTACAAGAAAGTGAACGTAACTCTCAATGTGAAAGCCATAATGTGATTAAAGAAGGAATGTGAACATAAATGATATACATGTAATTTAGAATCAATTGTGCACATTCAATTAAAAAAGAAAATGAATTATGATAAGCAATTTCAAATATGTTCTTTGTAGTCTCCATGAAGATACAACATGCATGCTCTTTGTTCACTGTCGCCTAGCAGGGGTGAACAAAGGGTCAGGGGGATTCGGATGATTGACTGGTCGGTGAACTACTACGGACAGGCTCCGCTAATTTAAAAAAATATATCCTAATCACTTGCCAATGGTTTTACTAGTATTTGAAGGCTCTCTTTTGTTTCCATGAACATCAAGTCAATTCCTGCTCTAAGATATATACACAGTTTATAGATCATGATAATGTATGATGATGGAAACAGATAAATGGCATCACATATTTCACACAAATATGTTCAGTGCAGTAAAAGCCATCTTGTTGGCAAAGGGAATGATAAGAATGGCCATTTGGCAGCATAATGACATCTGTGATTGTGGTTTCATTTTTTTGTAATATTGTGCTGCTTTCTTTTTTTCAAAACTGGCTGTCAGTCTGGGAGACTATTCTTTTTTCTTCAAACTTTTCCTTCCTCTTTCAAGTATTTTTCCCAATCTAGCTCATGCCCTATTTAAACCATAATAACGCAGGATAATACAGTACAGCAGTCTTTTATGTAAGCTCATAGAGAGCTTAACAAAGAAATGTCACCTTCTTTTCCACCTTGAAAGGGGAACGTAGGAAGTCGTCAAGGTGAAGAAAAGTAATCTCAAGGAATATTTTGCAGTGCAGAATGCTGGAGAGCAGGACGGGGACTGAGCAGCTGCTCCCCAGATTCACAAAGCGAATCAAACTGTAGTGTACAGTATGCGTATACCTTATATATATAATATACTAAAAGCTATCCAATGCATGTCATATAATTTCCAATTTAGGTAACAGTAGTGGTTAAAGGTTACTTAGTACTTTTAGTTAAGTACAGGTTTGAGTTATCTTTTACTTTTCTGAGTATTTCAAAGTTTTGCTACTTTTACTAGTCCACTACATCTCATTAGAAATACTAAACCTTTTTACTACATGCAATGTTTTGTTGAGTTAGTAGTTACCTTACAGATTGAAGATTTTATAAACAAAATCAATTATTTATAAAATATGATTAAATGTAAAAGAATAATGGGAAAGAAATATGTCAAGTATATAGCTCTATGTGAAAAACCATCTTGCCATAGAAGAACACTTTAAGTACATTTGCTGATTTTACTTTTTACTTTTACTTAAATGTAAAAGTATATCCCTTGTAACAAAGACTTTTAAGGGAAAGTGGTATTGTTACTTTTACTTAAGTAGAGTATTTCTTACATCAATTGGTAACAGACAGTATTAATTGGAGAGAAGTTAATATATTAGGAGACGCAAGGTTCACTTAATATACTTTAACTATAATAATTGACCCTGAAAACACTTCATCCTTGAAGTTTCGAACTCTTGAACCTTTAAACAACCACATGCCTGAATCTTGTGACTAATATCACAGTTGCCTTAACTCAGCTGCCTGAATGCACTAATGCACAAACACATTATTGCAAACAGTCTGCAACATGGTTGTATGATAAGCCTTCTCAACTAGCAGCACGTTGTCAATACAATGATACAATATTCCTCCTTCAGCTAATGTTTGTTTCCTCTGAAGTTGGATTTCCCCTAAGACATTGTACATTATGATACCAAAGTCAATATAAGATTTTGTATTTATAAAGCAACTAAAATAAAAAAAGCTTTTGAAGGTAAGATACAGACATCATGTTGACCTACACACACTGAAAATAAGTCACTTATCATGTCAGCACAGTTCATTGAACAAATATAACCTTCGACTGTGAGCGGTCTGCATCTGAACTGTGTGACTTTGACTTAGGATGGGAGGCAGTTAACTTGTAATTCACAACATATTTATTTTGGCAATCTAAGTAACAATAATATGGAAGGCTCTATGAAGCACAAATAGAGTTTGGGGAGATTTCTTGAGAGGTGTATTTACATTTCTTTATACAGAGCATTAAAGTAGGTGCATGTTTCTTTGTGTTCAATTTTTAATCCTCATCATAAAACAACAGGCTCTTTTTTCATGAAAATGTAGATAGATTCAGGCTGATTGATTCTTGTCTTCACTCTCTACGTTTGTATGTCTTTATTACAGGGAAGGCTATTAGGTTAGATTTTACAATAACTTTAGGCCATTTATATCTTTCAAACTTGCTATTGTGTGTCTTGTGCTTTGTTAAATTCCCTTTGTTGCGTGCTATCTCGCCTCATTTTATTCTGTACTGACTTCTACTTGTTGTAAGATCAAAGTAAGCATATTCTCTGTAAAGTCCTTTCAGATATACTTATGATCAAGGGCTGAATAGAAAAAACTTGACTTTTAAAATGAGATACAATGGATTTCATAATACGTTCTTTGAGAAAGACAGACGCTTGAGAAACATTTACCAGAAGTAAATTGTCAAATGTGATAAACCGTGATGACATAAGTGAGCAAATGTTTTGTACAAGCAAAATTAACTAAATTAACTTTCATGTATGCTTACTGTATTTAGAAAATACACACATTAGTTGTGTGTGTCTATTGCAGGAAAGCTACGAAGGTCCTGGCAATATCCGTTGGCTGATGGTTGCTCTGCAAAGTTATAAGAGAAGAATGTCATCTAAATATGAGTAAAATCACAAACAAAGACACCTATGGTTGCTTTTGCATGGACAACATGTTAATACATATTTTTAATACATACTACATTCTACCCCACTGCAACTCAGAGGTTAGTTGAATACTTTTACCCCACAACATTCATTTGATGCCTTTAGTTACTTTGCAGATTTGGATTAATAATATCAAATGTAATCGACAGTTAAATAATATTTTTGTTACACTGGGAGTAAAACACACAAGTTACCAAAGTAATTAAAATTATATGCACTTTTGCCAGCTTTGATAAACACATTTATGCACCAATAGTTATAATCAATACAAATATATTATTCTGAAATGGGCCATTGTTGATGAATATTTAAACTTTTTTACTTGAAGTACATTTTGATGCTCAAAGTTTGTACTTTTCCTTGAGTTACAATGCTTAATGCAGGACTTTTACTTGTAGCAGAGTATGCTGAAGTACAAGGTCTGAATACTTTGTCCTGCTTTGTGTACACAATTGTGAGGTGATGCACCGACACAGTACAGGCAAACAATAAATCCTTTCAGTGATATTTTATCTTTTTCACCTGCATGACTCTTAACGAAAGAGGGGCGGAGTCATGCTGGCTCACACACACACACACACACACACACACACACACACACACACACACGATTGGCCTCAACCTGTAGACCTGTCTGCGAAGAGGACAGAGGCAGTCAGGGAGGGGTTGCTGCTACCGACATAATTAAAATACAGAGCAGTGAACTATCTGTAGACTAACTTCACCAGCGCGGCATCTGTTCCCCTTCTACTGTGCACAGATACTCTACCCTCTAAATGCTAGATATGCGTCTGTGGCGTTGAGGGGAAAGCGCATGTTTAATGGCATTTTGGAAGTCTCCGCGGCACAGAAGAGGAGACATTACGGCGCGGGTTAGCTAACGTTAGCTCGCTAACAAGGTCAGTTTGAATTGTCTTCTGTCGCCGTTTTCACTATAGCATCGTTGAAAAAGCCACCCTTGTCATCCGGTCTTAACTTGGCTCATGAACAAAATTAGATTGGATTCCCGTCCGCAGACTGGACAGGTAACCAGCTATTTTTGTCATCGGCATTACTCTCTTGACGATAGCTTGTTAGTTAGCCTCCACTCAGTGGCTATCATTGCTCAATCCGTTTGCTCTTATTCGACTTTGGTGTTCGACGTTTGAAAGTGAATGCCTTAATGGAGGGTATTGTGAAGAAGCGAGCTTTGTCAGTAACATCAGAAACAACGCAGTCTGACTGAGCTAACGTTAGGGGAAATATTTGTATAGAGCTAGGCACTTGTGTAGTGGCGGATGCCCCATCAGAGCAGCAGCAGCTTGCTAGAATAAAACAGGTGCATCCCTGCGCTAGCGATGGGCAGATGCAGGAAAGCACTAAATGCCACTAGTTAGTGCATTTGCGGCTTTCAATTTTAAGGCAGTTTTAGGAATGTATTATCCAATAAAGACTGCGTTTACTTATTGTGGGTTGTTAAATGATTTATCAAGGTTGAATGTCGTAGGCGGCGTTATCATTTACAAAGGCCTCTTCTACATAGTCCAATAGAAACGGGGGCAACTGAAACGGGCCCGGTAGCTAACGTCTGAGTTAGCTAGCGTTAGCGGTAACACGGTAACTGGCTGCGGGGACAAACATATCAATCCCTAAAACTGTTGAGTTAAATAGCATTTACGGTGTTGTGTTTAATCACACGATGAAAAGGGTATTTTTGTGTTATCAACCACACGGTATCTATCGCTGCTGGTGTTACATGGGGAAGGGCTGGTTTAGCCTAACTTAGTATTAGTTAGCTTGGATTTCCCAACGTGTTTTAACGTTAGATTGAACGAGTTTGTGTGTCTTATAATGTCACAATCATTAGGTGTAATGTTAATCAGTTTACACGAATTAAGAACATCTTTATGACGGATAATGTTCAGATACAAGTTGTTGGGAAGCTTAACAGAGCAGAGATTTGGTGTTGTTTTACAGTTAAACCCTTACTTTGGTTTCATGCTTCAGAATCCCATTAATTCGCAGAAAAACACATAGGAGATGTATTGACTTTAAACAGTGGGGTTTGACAGCAAACAGTAGTTTTCTTGTAGCGTTAAACGAGTTGCTCTCGGGTCATCATGCCAGGTTAGACTTTCACTCAGCCAAGGCCGACTTCGTGTTTTCTCTCCACATATTTCATTAGTTGGTTGAACAGTGTAGAGGGCAACACAAGGGAAACATCCAATTGCAAAGCAAGCTTGTCTTGTGGATATGTTTGTTATTCAGCTCATGCACTATCTGGAGGCTGCTGGATGTGGTACGTCAATTCAATTGGCCCTGAGTGCCACTGTGCATCTAAGCCCTAATTATTTTTGACGATTTTCAAGTTTTAACTACTGCTGAACTGCAGAAAGCAAGATACTGTGGTTGTAAACGGTTTTGTCCCCCCAGAAGTGCAGGGCGTCTTTGTGAAATGGCCAGAAATTACCTACACTTGAGCCTGTGTCCTTGTACTGTTTACCCTACATATAAAGGCTCCTCACAGTGAGGTTTTAATAGATATTGTATTGAAAATCAAGTTATATTACACTCAACTCCAAAATCATTTTTGCAAGAGACCCTTTGTTTGGATCACTTGGGCTTTTGAAATTACGTCTCTTAAATGTATCAGTAGAATTGCCACATAGCTTAACTCCAGTGCTCTTAGAAGTTGTTATTATGATGATGATAACAAGGAACAATTATTTATCTCCTTCCATTAGCGGTGTGCGATTTGATTAAGTCAGGTTGTCTTCAACACATATTCTTTTTGTGCTCTCTTAGAATGATTGTGATGAAGTACATGATATACGTTTATATTTTTAAGTCTCAAATAATGCGTTTAAGGTCAATCCTATAAACAACCGGTAATATGGCTTCATCATATTATGCATCCTTTAAATCTTGGCCTTTTCTTTAAATGACACATCCTCATTACATGTTCCATTATGCACATGTTTCATTATTGTTTTGTTGTTAATTCGATCGGCGTGTTGGAACACTTTAAATCGACTTATTAAAACGTTTCATATTTCTTAATGAGATGTTGTTTAAATTGGATTCTGAATGACTAGCGCACTGTGAAATGAGAATGTGATATAATCTAGGCCACATTGTGGAGAGCTTACTTTGATGCTCAGATGTGGGTTTTGTTCCACCCCATATGTATGTGGCAACTGCCTGAGGTTAGGTGTGCTCGTTCTGAATGAAATTAAGCCTATGTGTCAAACCTATTTTCATGTTAATGTTTTTGTTTTACATATAAACACACATTGATAGATGAGTCAAGCAATACGTTTTGCTTTTACACTCAGCTGGCATATTGTAGCCTATTGAAGATTCAGCCTTTAAAGATGTACTGCACACTTAAACATGTGTTTTGAGCTGTAAAACTGAATAATGGAATACTGATGTTAATATACACAAACAAATTATAAAATTGTTCTAATACTATAATTCACCCCTAAACCTTGAAAAGCCAATGCTGACAGAGTCCGCCAGTTTGGATTTATCTGTGTCATGAAATTATTGATATTAAAAACTAAAGTGGATGCCACTTTTTCTAATGGATAATGTTAGTCTAGGACCTGGGGGTGAAATTAGACTTAAAAGAGACACTTTACTTTTTGAAGTAAGAGAGACTCCTTGATCTTTTTGTCTAGGATCTTCGGAGTCACATGAGGGTTGATCCGGGGGAATGAGTGATGGGGTAAAAAACCAACTGAACCGGCTCAGTAGATTCCAGACTAGGTGCATGTCTCAACCTGTTTAATGGTTTCGGTGAGACATGGCTCTGTACTCTATTTACAAGAAGTTGACAATGTTGCATTGGCACAACTGGTTATCAGTTTGTTACTGCTTTTAAAACAAAATGTTTACAGTGACTCTTCCTGTTGATGTAATCTGTGTATTTAACGTTATTTATTTGATAAGTCCATTCATCATTTAAAACTGCATAGAGCATAGTGTAGGACACATCAGCCTTGTGAATGTGAATTGATTGTATGTTCTAGTTTTCCCAGCTGGCAGTCTAGTCATAACAGTTCCCTCCTGTGCCAGAAACCCCACAACATATACCTGCGGTAGATATAGATCGTTGCCATTTACAAGGAAAGCTGCATACAATGTTTCACACAATGGTCTGCATTGTTTAATCTCAAGTATTGGCCATCGTGCTTTTAGTAATCATCGAGTGTAGATGATCGACTGACACGATTGATATTCCCACAAACAGATAACTGACTGAAGCTGCCTTTTTAGTGTGTAGGTTTTTGTCCTGTGATGAGTCATACATTTTTGGATTTTCATCAAAAGCAGTGGGTTGGCATGTCTCAATAGCACTGGCTCAGTTCTGCACCACTATGGAGGTACAGGCTTCTTACTATTGTATGATCAGATCAGAAAGTGTGCAGTTATTCGCAAAGGAGAGCCAACATTGCAGAAAGTAGCTTTTGGTGGTATGACCACCCTGGTGAGTAGAAGGTTGAATTTAGCAGATAAGGAATATTATTTAAACGTGTGCTTGTCCTTAGTCTGAATAAGGGCCCCTCAATGTCTGAGGCCAACGTCTTAACACAAGGGAGAAGAATTACATGTTGTTCATTCTTATCCTTTGCAACATATGCTATCAAATGAGAGGTCTGCACAGACTCTGCATGCATTCCCACCATTACTGCCAATTCCCACAGAGATTCCAATCACTCCCACCTGCAACAATGTTCTCTATTGAAATTCTTTCTTCCTCCTCAACAGTGGAAATACAGTCACTCAACTGTTTTGATAAGTCGCCTTTTAGAGGACATGAATTGCAAACAAGCCTAATTAAATGGGTTTTAAAGCTTAAAAGAACTGCTTCAGATGCTGGGAACTAAAGATGAATGACACTGTTATAGATTGTCCTTGTTTTTAGGTACTTGATGTCAATTCCCGCAGGAAGGAATACAAGCCAGATGTTTAAATGTCAGACTGACTCCAGGGCAGCACTGATAATGTTATTCCTTTAAAGAAATGTATATGACCAATTGTTGGGGTAGAGAGGTGAGCGAGAGAGACACAGCTGGGATGAGTGCACTTGCAAACTGACCTTCAGAGTGTACAGTTCTGCTAGAAGAAGAATGATGTGTTCATTAACTCCATATCTTATCCTAAAACAATGAGTTTCAGTGTCTTCCTGTACATTTTTTAACTGAAACATTTGTGTTGGTTTCCATGACATCCTATCCCATTGCAGTGCAGCCTGTTTTGCTCGCTGTGTTTTGAATGAATCATCCAAATATTGTGGGGTGAGTTCAAACCGCATTAAACTCACTTTGAAACATTGGGTTTTGTATTAATTCACTGATTTCATGATGTGGGTTGTTGATCGAAAGTTAAGCCCCTGATTGACATGTATTTTAGTCAGATCCTCTGTAAGAAGGCGCCTGGGTTTGGGGCCATTGGAAGGGGCAATCATTTGTATAATTTGACGTCAAAGCCTTCTGCCAGTCAGCCATTAGGATTCCAGCCGATTGGATGACCCTCCTCTGCCTGTTTCTGAGTGCTACAGGATTGAGGTTGGCTGGGTCAGCACAATGGAGACTCTAATTCCAACCCCGAGGGCACCTAATTAAAACTTACAACCAAGACAAACAACCTTTGACACGCATGCATCTCGTGAGAATTGCTATTACTGAAAATGCCATGACCGAGAAGTGAAGATCAGTAGGCGATCAATATGTCCATTTTCTAATACCGTTTATTACTTTGAAACTTCATGTGTAGAATCTATTTTGAATGCTGTTGGCACACATCACTAATTGCATGCCTTAATTTGGGACCAGTGTTTTCAGCCAGTATCTTTGTTATGATTTATGAAATATATATATTTCCTCTACTATAAATGTTAGAGGGAAGACAAATTCTCCGTCCAATGTCACTCCTTTCCCTGATCTAAAATGGACTTCATAGACATAGAAGTTCATTTGAGACTGTCCCTCCTTCCTTTTCTCCGTCTCTATCAAATTACACACTAGTTTGCTGTATATGTCAAAAGCTAGTTGGTAAACAAATGAAATGCTTTAAGTCAATTGTCAATAATGACAAGCTTTTATAGACTGTATAAGTACATTTCCTGCTTCAGAGACAATGAATGCCTTTATATTGGTAGGGGACACAATCTGCACAAGCCTTGTAAATATAGTGCACTAGATAGTGAACAGAGGGATTTAGGACGCAGCAAAAGTATGTTGCAGTATCAGGAATTTTAAAGGAATAGAACAATGTTGCCGCACCATCATACTCAAGTTTACTACCATATTCTGTGATGGCGTAATACCATTTTCAAACAACTAGAATTATAAATGCATACTATGAAGTATAAACGTGCAATATAAAACTGTGTTGGTAACAATTGGGGTGCTGCGATCGTGGAGCAGAAACCCTACTGTGGAAGCGTTTATACTAATTCTATGTTTGCATTGTGCTTTTTTGCATTCGTCACACTCATGTTTTTTTCTTCTCTTCTGTTTTCTCACGTAGCTGGCTGACATGGCTGTCTAACAGGCTGCCAAGGATTTCTTCATGGATCACAGAGGACAACAAAGAGAGACCACTGCATCTGTGAGCATAGCCAATAACTAGGGAACTTGACCTACAAGCATATCATCGGACGGACGTCAGTGCATGTGGCCTCCTAAGTTGTTCATAGACATCTGTTGGGCAGCCCAAAGGTCTATTGCTATGCACTATAAACGGAAAAACACGAGCTGTGGGGATGCTGGTAGGAGCAGTTTTCTTTGGTGCAGGACTATCCCTCTGGTAGTGGTGCTTCTTGTCACTATGGCCCACGGCGCTGCGCCAGAACAGCAAGAGACACTTGTGGAGATGATATCTGTGGAGCTGGAGGCTTCTATGCAGTCCTCTGTGCTCTCTGAGCTCCAGGCTGCAGCATCTTCAGTCGGTGCGGGGCCGCCCACAGCTATCCCAGATTCCTCTGCAAAGAATGGGGGAGCGCACACTGGCATCCCTGACTCCTCGGCAATCGTGGGCCAGGTGTTCCAGTTGAAGGTTCCCACGGGACCCGCAAATGCAACGTGTCATGTCAAGGTAAGTAAACAGAAGATGAGACATAATAGGAAAAGAACGTTGTTGAAAAAACACTGATTTGACATGGAAAGTTGTCATATTGAATCTTTCTTTGGTGAAATAAGTGTTTGGTACTTACAAGTATGGAATATAAATGAGTTGATGTTCATTTTTAATGAGATGGGAATTAATCAGTCAAAGTTTTTATGTTAAATAAAGAGACTTCTAATAAAGAGGGCAGTATGGGTCGCCTTTAATCTGATGGACTGAAGGTCTTTTTTCCTGTTGATTAGAAGAGGCCTTTTTATTGGTTCAAACGGAAGCAAGCTAAGTGTCATTATTGAAAGGTATAATCAAAAAATGAAAAATATATACCGCAGAGTATGTAACATCACTATCTTCTGTTTCTTTTTATATCGCTTAAGGGGGGATAGTGTTTTTCTTTGACTCTAGATAATATATAGTATTTATCTCTTCAGTTTTTATCACTGATGATTGAAGCTGGCTTTAGTGCAATTTGTTCCAGTCTTGACTTATGAATGAGATGAGATTATTATTGGCCCAAGTTGTGATGCAGAATGATATCCTGTCATGCAGTAATAACTCAAAATGAAGAGTGATGACTCACATAGTTATTATGAATAAACGCTCGCCCTGCTTCCTGTTCATATTGGTGAGATTTGATAAACTGAATGTAATATGGCGGGGTTTAGGGAGATGGTGAACACATTTCTCCTTTCATTCTTGATATTTGAAAGTTCTTCATTCATCTATTAGGTCGGTTTAATCCTAGTTCCTGTTTGACTGGCAGCCTTAAAATTCAGGCTCACAGGCTTATAATTATGTTAAACAATTCGCTCTTAAGTCATTACCAAACATTTAAGAGACCATTTCTACAGTACGCTACAGTATATACTTAATAATAATAATACATTTTATTTCGAGGCGCCTTTCAGGACACCCAAGGTCGCCTTACAGTGCATTTAAAAGTTAAAACAGCTTCCACTTCTTTGAGTAGGAATTGTATTAGAATATGAATCAAAGTCATTTTACAGCATCACTTTTGTAATGTTAACTGGCCAGTCATAACTAATAACTGTAATTTGTCACATTACAAATTAGGTAAAGTTTGATATTTGCTGACTTAAGTTACATCTGTTACTCAAAAGATTAACAATGTTTCTTTTTTCTTCCTGTAGCTCACTGAAATGGGGAAGGAGACGTTGCCCTCCTGGCTGTTTTGGGACATAGAAAGCTGCATTCTGAGAGGTTTGGCCCTAGAGCAGGATAAAGGTGTGTATCATATCTTGGTGTCAGGAGAGGAGATAATTGGCAAGACTGGCAGCCAAGTGTTCCCCAGTACGGTGTTCTCTATTGAAGTGTACCCTGAAGAACGGGCAGACACCGAGCCAGCCCTGCTCACTCTGCAGTCTATCAGTGGCATCCAGCCTTTCACCTGTGGCTCAGAGGAGCTTGTCACTGTCCTCACTGTCATCTTGGACGCTGACCTGACAAAGATGGTTGCTGAACAGAGGGTCAACCTACTGGGCGTTATGAGGAAATTCTCTCATGTGGCCCTGGAGCACATGAGGGTGGTCCCTGTTGTCAACAACCGCCTATTTGACATGTCTGCTTTCATGGCTGGACCGGGGAATGCTAAGAAGGTGGTGGAAAATGGGGCCCTTCTGTCATGGAAGCTTGGATGTGGCCTGGACCAGGGCAGTATCCCTGACATAAGCAGCGTCCAATCCTCCGCTAAGAATGGGACCATGTCAGGCAGGCTGGGATACCCTGTGGTCGGCTGGCACATTGTCAACAAAAAGCCCCATGGCGTGAAACGGGTCAGACGGCAGTTGTACAATACTCCCACTCCATTGCCCTCCCTGCTTCCTCCGACTTCTCACCCAGAGCCCCCTGTACGTGTTGTTCCCACCCCTACTTCGCCCTCTATTGCCCCAGCAACAGAGGTCTCTGCTCCCCCTGTCCGAGGCCCTTTGCCTCTTCCAGTGAAGCCCACTATGAGGGTTAGAGATCAGATAGCCCACACACCTGTGTTTGGACCTCCCCAACCCACAAGAGTACTCGGAACGACAAGCAGCATGCCCATTCAGCCCACCATGACCCGGCCTACAATTGTAGAGGCCACTGCTGTGCCAACACCACCAAGCACCACCAAAAGACCCAAGCCTACTTCTACGAGGAAACCTAAGAAACCCAAAACATCCACCCCAGCACCCAGGGAACCCAAGTCTACCACACCTAAACCGCCCAAACGCACCACTCCTCTCTCTTTGGCTCCAGACATAAATCAAAACCCAGACATCCGCAACGCTGTTGATCAGGTGAATGTATGGGTTGGCACATACTTTGAGGTTAAAATTCCTCCTGATACATTCTTTGACAAGGAGGATGGTACTACTGATAAGCTGCGTTTGACTTTGAAGAAGACCCCCAAAGAAGCAGTGAGTGAAACATCCTGGATACAATTCAACAGCACCATCCAGCTTTTGTACGGCCTCCCAGAGGAGCAGCATGAGGGGAAACATGAGTACTTCATGTTGGCCACTGATAAAGGCGGGAAGAGCATCATGGATGCATTTGAGGTTCAAGTCAACCGTTGGTCTACTATTGACAAACCATCAGTTGTGTTTGCTGCCCGCTTCCATGGCGACCCCAAAACATTAAGCAATGATGTCCATAAGAAGATTCTTTTGATAAAAAAACTGGCGTATGCCCTCGGTGATCGCAACAGCAGCACAGTAACCCTGCGAAGCATCACTAAAGGCTCCATCGTGGTGGAATGGACCAACAACAGTCTCCAGCAGAGTCCTTGTCCAAAGGACCAGATCTCAGTACTCAGCAGCAGGATCTCTGATCCCCAAGGGACACCTAAACTGGCCTTCATCAAAGCTATGGAGCCTGAATTCAAGCCCATTAACATCTCCATTCGTGGCACCAATAAATGTCAGAGCTACACGTTTATCCCGCCAGGAGAGGTGCCAATGCCTGTTCTTCCTACAGCCACTCCTTCACCTGGGACAGGTCGCAGGAGCAGTGACGATGTCTACCTCCACACAGTCATTCCCGCTGTAGTGGTAGCTGCCCTGCTGCTCATAGCCGGGATCATTGCTATGGTCTGCTACCGCAAGAAGCGCAAAGGGAAGATGACCATCGAGGAGCAGGCCACTTTCATCAAGAAAGGAGTACCCATAATATTTGCAGATGAGTTGGATGATTCCAAGTCACCCCCGTCCTCCAGCATCCCGCTTATCCTTCAGGAGGAAAAGCCCCCACTCCCCCCTCCAGAGTACCCCAACATGTCTGGCCCCCACAGTACCCTGCTTAACCAGGATCTACTGGAGGAGTATTCTATGTATCAAGATGATGACCCGAATGCACCTCCTTACATGCCCCCACCACCGTTTACTGTCCCCATAGAGGGCAAAGGCTCTCGTCCCAAGAACATGACCTCATACCGGTCCCCCCCTCCCTACGTGCCTCCCTAACGCACACTACAGCTTTCAGTTTGGAAAGCAGGTGCAACGTAGGGATGCTTGTTGAAAACTTCTACAGGAGTACATTTACACGTGTTTGATGCTTTGACTTTGTAGAGGAGCAGTCAACCATACTCATATATTTGACCGTCATGGATAAGACACTATATCGTACAATTCTACTACTGGCACAGGGCGAACGGATGGGAAGAGTTTGTTATTCCAGCCCTCTTTTTTTTCATTGTCCTTCAGATCTGCTTTTGACCTCTTGCAAATTCTTTTTTGTCTGTTTTTGCCAAGAAGAGTCAATTTTATCTTCAATGATGTACTATTTCTATTGTATAGAAAATAATAAAGAAGCAGGAAAGACTGAAACCCACAGGGACTTTTTGAGCAGATGTCACCATGACAACAGACTTGAGGCTCTCCCTCAGTGTTAATCTTTATGAGTTTCTATATCACTCTTATCTGTCCTTCGGCTAGGTTTACTAAGATTTTGCACCTGTTATTTCTAGAGGGGAATGAAATACAAAAAGCCAAACCGAAAGCATGAAACCATTACACAAATATCTGTTTGTTTCCTAGACTTTGATCTTGCCCTATTCTCCTATGCTTTGCTCCCTCTTGACAATAACATGCAATCCTTGCACTTATGCAAATTCTTGTTAAACCTTGCACTATGTGTCTTGCGCATAATTGAACGCAGTGAGTGGTAGTCCAATAAGGAGAAAATATTTTCTTTTTGTATCCTTGAATTACCACATGACTGAGATTCCTCTGGTACTTGATCACTAAAGACATTACACTGATCACGCCTGTTGTAGATGTAGCCTAATTAAGTTACAAAACAAATAATTACTTTTTTTTTTTTCTTTGTTAATGTGTGTGCCACTGAAACCTGCCTCTGAGAAGACTGGTTTTGCTGTTGCCAAGGTGATGTCTGTGGTCGCAAGGCAAACCATGTGTGGTTGCTGCAACAATAATGAAGGGGCCAATGGAATGCTGTGTTTCTCAGCAGGGTGAGAATTAGCGACATAGTCAATGAGGTAGATCCACTGTCTTATATTGAGTTGGTTTTGCCGCTATGAGGGGTGGGCGGGTGGGCATAGAGTACTGTATTATCACTGCTCTGCCTCTAGGCGTTGCACTGTTATGTTAAGTGCACTGCCTGTGGTCAGTTCAATGAGGCATGGGGACGGGGGGGATGTACATAATCGTGTGCCTGTGAAATTAAACAACTCCATAATGTTAGTGTTTTATCAGTAAACCTAGTCGGGAAAGGGAGGGCCAGAGTGGGAAATAATTTTATTTTTTACTTGTATGTCTAGATTTATGATCACAATCATGGAAAAAAATGACTTTATAGTTTGTGATGGTACAAAAGAACGTTTACCTGCCCATCACAAAAAAAATAATGCATTATCTCAATATGATGGGGAACAAAGAAACCACTACAATATGTGAATTATGTACATTTCATATCTGATATCACCATAAGAAAAAATGGTTAAAAATCTAATGTTTTTACTGAGTTTTTGATACAGTCTTAAACTTGTTTTATGAAAATATATTAATAAAATGTAATACTATTTGTAAAGCCTCAAATATGGTGTAGTCCTTCTTTTGTTTGAGAAAATGGAACTGCATATTCAATATATGTCGATGTACATTCGAGGGCTGATAAATTAGAATATAGTCAGTGATGTATACATGAATATGATTCATATATATGCAAGTATTAATGGGCTTTTGTACAATTGGGAAATTGAAGTGCAAACATTGTGATATTTAAAGCTAGTGTGTAAAAAGGTAGGTTTGAAATACCTTATAAGCCACTTTGCTTTTCAAATATATTGAACCTGAGCTATACACTCTTTGTTGTAATAACCACACACAGCAGGCAGGCCCTGTGAGACATATTTAAAGACAAGTGCTCCCTTTCTGCTGCATTTGTGTGGGAAGTTTTTCTTTTTTTGGCTCTGTGCGCCTACCTCGCTGTGAGAAATATCAATAACAATGAGAAATACCTGCTCTCAAATGCTTTTAGTATAGAGCTTGTGATGGCTTATTTTTGAGAGGTCAAAAACTGTTTTACTGCTCGGCGACCAATGCTGCCTTGACAAATGTACATTTTCAGTATAAGTTGCAATACAAGACCTTTTGTAGACCTAAAGAAACCCTGGAACGGCTATAACCACCTCTGGCTGTGAAAAGTTGCTTCAGGAATTTAAAAACAATTGTAAAAGTCTGTTCAGTTACACTTTAAGCTCCTACAGAATCGCTTATTATATCCAGACTCATCTACCATGACGTATTGCAAAGTAAAAGATTGTCTTTTATATCACAGACTCATGTCCATAGCGTCAAATGCAAGATTCATGAGGCTTTAGTTTTATGTGGAATGAGTAATGTACTTTTTTAATTCCTTAATTGTCGGTGCTTTAATAACCTGCCCTGCTCTCATTGGCTCAGCTTTATCAGTTATAATGACACATAATTGGTGATTATGAGGTGGGTGTGTTGCAAATTGAATGTCATCATTTATCAATTAGCCAACAAGTATGCGAGTGTGGGAGAGCAACACATTTACATATACTTTTTAATTTATGTGCTGTTTCTTAGTGACTCTAAACTAACGAGTTTGATTAAATACAGATTATGTTGTTAATACAACAACAGACTCAATAATGAAAGAGGTGAAATGTCCGTTCTCACATTTAAACTCAGGTTTTTGTTGACTTGGTTTCATGGTGTGGGGTAAAAACGGCATCAAATGTAATGATAAAACAATGCCACACAATTCACTATTAAAAATGAACATAAACAACAGCTGTAAAAGAACTGCAAAACATATTTAAAAATAATTAGAAAGTTAATGTCGGTTAATCTAAAAGGACTGCAAAAATGTCATAGGTTCTAGGTGCGTTTAATTGTTGTACGTGATATTTAATTGAATATATTTCAGTTCTGCACTGTTAGACTTCACCTGAGGCGTTAAGAGATATTGATCATTCATGTTCTGATGTTTTTATTTTAGAGAACAAAATGAAGTTAGAAAATAATGAGCAACTAATATAAATAGTTTATAGATGAATAACATAATTGTCCTGGTGGCAGATCTCAGACATGGGCAGTTTAAATAGGGAGACAACCTTTCTTACCCCCAGTAACTGCAGATTTTGCAAAAGTACCGTGTAATAGCAGCCACCTACAACTGCAGGACTGATTGCCTCTGGCTGTCTCAGTTTGACACCTCTGGCACTCAGAGTATGCGGCTGTAGGATGATATTTTATTCTGCCAGCATACAATCGAGTCGCTGACCGACCGCTGACAGACAGAACTCTCATCCTGAAACTCCGGCAACTGACAGCAGCTTTATAGGAGCTGAGATTGGAAGAAGGCAAAGACTGTGTGCCTTTTTCTTGCAGTGACCTACTGTAATCTGTCATCACTGCACCTTGTTAGCTAGAATGCACCAAACCATACTATAATCTATTTTGCAACTTTAAATGTCTCAGCACAAGTTGCATATCGGATTTAGAACACACTGAACAACTTCTGCAAACTTACTTTACTTTCCTAAAGCACATCTACTGCATGCAGGGATATGATTTCTATTAATACTCCCCTGAAAGGATCCTCTTACTGCTACGAAATCAGTTGAGTAGTTTGAATCTACAAATGGACTCGAGCTAATCGATAGCAGCAGCCAGTAGTAGGTAATGAGGGTGTATCAGAATGTGGAGCCGAGGCTATTGTATGTGCTGCCAATCTCACTTCATCAATCTCCCACTGCTCTCATTAATAATGTACTGGGAATGAAAGTTAATGTATGTGATGAAAAATGTATAACCTTGTGAGAACCTATGGAAGAACTGACCTTTCAGTTGATGTGTATGAGGCACTGCACTTATCACCTGCTGCTGTGGGTGCTCTGCAGCGCTGTGCCCCGAAGCCACACGGTGCATCTGTTTCACAGCTTTTCATTTACAAATACAATATGCAGAATACAAATGCGTTTTTTTTGGGTGTAAATTGCTTCACAGATTTGTACATATTCATATCAAGCGTTTGTAAAAACACCTGTTTTTGTTATTTCAGACACTGGCTGAACACTAATCAACACAGGTGTTTTGTAAGCGCGTTCGTTTATAATTCCTGGGGTCATAACAAATTGTAATTAGGCCCGTGGCGGTGTCGGGCCAAGCTCTCATTGCAAACAGGAGAGTCATTTCCCACTGCAGTGTTATTGACACAAAGTTTTCTCTTGATTAAAATACAAATGAGAAATGAATCAGCCTCTGCATGCACCCTAGTGCTTGAGGAGGCGGAAAGGCGATCTGCTACTCCAGAGGAAATGGAGGATGTGATGGTGGGCAGCAGCAGCAGCAGCAGATGATGTGGACAACTCAGGAATAGGCCTCATTAGATGTCCAGAGCCCAAGTTATGTGGCACTCTGTTTCCCATTAGGCTGAGAGCACAATGATAAACGAAAACTTCATGATGAAGATAATTGTCTTGGTAGCAATGGGTATATATTTCATATTTTATTATAGCAACCCATAAAAAACGTTTTGCATAATATACCTACCTGATATAGATAATAAGGAATGTGCTCTTGCAGTTTTATCTGTATCCATAAAACGGTGCCTTGTGTTAAAGATGCACTCAGGCGATAGAACAACAAACCACACGGAAAACTACCATTGTTTGTTTGTTTTGAATAATCTGGAAATGTAGCTATGCAGGTTCTACTATCGACCAATTATCCAGATCAAAACACAAAACAACTATAAATTGGTGCATTTTTAAGGAAAATGTATTGTCCTGTTGTTTTGTAATATGCCACATAAAGCCAAAGGGGAAACACATGGAATGGAAAGTTTCATTGATAATATCCAGATTTCAAAAGTGATCCAAATACTGTTTCCAGACGCATAATGTGAATTGTGAAGCGTCTCAACATTACCCAACAGATTAATCAAAGCTTTTTGTTGTGACCGAGGATTAACCAAAACTGAAAAAAAGTTTGTTCAACACAAACACATGATCTTCTCATTAAAACACAAGACCAGTCGGATGTTTTTCTTTCCTTTTTTATTTATTTAGGGATCTTACTACTGCCTATTGTAGTTAGAACCATGTTCGATCAACCCGGGGCTTCCATCTGTCATCAGAGGTAAGCTTTAATAGTGAGTAAGAAAATCACATTATTAGTTAGATTTAATTAAATAACTTGAAATAACTGCTTACATTCAAGAATTGTTTTCACAGTGCAACATTGTATTTATGTGTACAAAAATGTCACTGTCACTATAAATCCTACACTCTGTAGCCTATATATATATTTTATTATAGTTTATAGATATGTAAACATGCACAATATCATCCATTCAGTATTTATATATTTCACTATTTGGATGGATTACAACTTGTAGAACACTCAACTTGTATACATACATTTGATTATTAGCAAATGGTTATTTTTAGATGTATATTTATAATAATATACACATGTAGGCTATGTTGTGTCTATTTCCTAGACTTTGTTCTTGTTCCTACGCTTTATGTCTATCTCTAAGTACATATTATGTTTAAGTATATTTAATACAAAAACACATTGCAAGTTAAATTCCTTGTTTATACGGACAGTATTATTGACAGGTGTTTCACAGGAGGTTTGATAGTGGTGTTGCTTCGTGATGTTTTGCTTTTCTTGACATAATGTGTTTACGTTGGACAGCAACCTTTTCGCATAAGGGACAATGCTGATTCCAACATGGCAGGTTGCGTTAAAATGAGAGCAAAAGAGGGTTTGTTTATGTACATTTAGGAATTCAGGACAATAACCCAAATGAAATGCAAGCTGAAAAACATGTGAGACTAGAGTATGTGTTCTTATGTTCTCTTGCAGAATGCACCTCACTTCAACTGCAGGATGCATGTTCTCTTCACAACAACAATGACCACAGCGCCATCTTGTGTAAGAATAAGGTACGTTAATTTGAAGGCTTCATGAAGGCTGACACAATGAGCTTTCCTGCTCTGAGCACGGAACAGGAAGTGTTTTCAGAAGTACATTTAGTGATATGTCAGTAGTGGTTGTACAGATCTTATTTATTCTGGGACTTGGTAGTGAGAATACAAGGCTCTGAGGCAGGAGAAAAGAGAGGAGAGGTGGAGATCACTACAGCATCAGTAGATGGCAGTAGCATTACACCATGGCGAAGGTGCTGAGGTAATCTTTGCGTGAGATTATAAAATATTTAGTAGAAAAAATTCACAAGTAGCCTTAAGCGTCGGTAAACAAAACAAATCTGTAATTATCATTTATCAGATACTTTGTGTAAAGGAAACATATCCTATTATAAGATACTCGAGTTTATTTATATTCATTACCTTCCAAGTAACCTTAATGCCATGTGAATCAATGATTGTATCACTGCTATTTATTAACCGGAGCATCAACAAAGAAGTGATCCTTAGGTAATTCCCCCTGATAATAAAACGTGTCAGTCTCTCTTAAGTCACACTCCTAATTCGAAAGTCAGATAAATTATAACAACTGGAGACCCCCATAATTCAGTCACAGATTTAGAAAGGGTAGACTAATTGCATTTTGGTTTTTATCTCATAAATTGGATCCACTCCAGAGCTGGGATGGAAATCCTCGTCTTCAGCGGTGGATTCTCACGACGGAGCTAAAGTTGGGAGGGTTTCAGAAGCGACGGAGGGAGAAAACATGACAGATGCTTGCTTGTGCTGGCTGCTCACACTGGCGTTAATGGTGTGAGCAGCATTTTAAGCTTGCTTCAGGGGCTGAGGGCGGCCGCAGACACTTGTGAGAGGTTATTAGAAACATTTACATGGCTGTGCATTCGAGTGTTGAGGGGAAACTGCAGCACTGAGGTCAGGTCAAATCCCCGCCTGCTCTGTAATCTCATGCTGAACCAACCTTTACATGAGTGGCAACGATCTCAGTTGAATGAACATCTTCTTTTTGCTCTAAATACACAAGGCAGCAGCAGCAGGATCACTGTTACTTTATGCTGTGTTCAGCATATTCTCAGTGATGTGTGTTTAGCTGGAAACGTTGTGACCTCTGTGAGCAAACACAGTTCAAACAACATCAAAATAGAACATCAGGGTTGCTCAGTGTGTGGTTGCTCTGCACCATTTCTACCTTTTACTGGCACCCAGTGATCTGCTAGACTCGTGTTAGCACAGGAAGTGTGTGCAGAGCTTTGGTCTCTGCGTCTTGCTCGCTCCCCGCTGGACTGCAGGCCAGATGGGCTAGGGACTGTGGAGTCGGCCCCTTCTGTTCTCTGTGAGGGTCCACTCATGGGACTGAGACCCCAGAGACCAGAGTTATAGGAACTAGATCACAAGGTAGTTGGATTGCAAGCTGAGCGGGGATATTCACACACATATGCATTCAGTGCGCACACACACACACACACACACACACACACACACACACACACACACACACACACACACACACACACACACACACACACACACACACACACACACACACACACACACACACACACACACACACACACACACACACACACACACACACACACACACACACACACACACACACACACACACACACACACACACACACACACACACACACACTCAGATACATTGAGGAACTAAACGAAGTGTGCACACGCAGATTTGTTTTACACTCTCCTGAAGAAGAGAGATCTGTCAGAGGACATGATGTTTTTCAGATTAACATTATGCTTTTATCGAGTACACTAGCAGTTGGCAGCAGAGCTTTTATCATTTTCGACAAGCTGTTCAGGAGGGTTACATTATCCAAGTGAGCTTTTTCTTGTCATGTCATGTGGAAATTTAGTCAAGTCATCTTCAACTGTTATTGCAGTCCATTAACGCCATTGTGAAGATACATAATTGATGCAGCCTTTGGGTAGAGTTTAATCAAATGAGGGTGCTCCACACTTCACCGCCAACTGAAAAATGAGACACACAATCTTTAGCGATGTAGTTTGTGTGGTTAGACTATAATTCACACTTTGGATTGATTTATAACTGTATGACTGTACACTCCCTGCACAACGCCCGAAGCAACACTCTTAAGATGTTTTGATTTATGTGGTTTATTCATGAGCACAATTCAAGATCTGTTTTTAAAAAAAAGAGAAAAAAACATATAAAGACACATTATGAAAGTATTAAACCAGACAGCTGTTTCTACCCTCGCAACAAGAAAACTTGTACCGTGTGATTTATTCTCTGTACCTTTCAGATTTCACATTTAATTTCATCTCTGTTTAATGTAGATTTATTTCACTCTTCCTCAACTTTTCATTTCCATATCGGTATTTGTTTTCTCTTTCTCATTTACTTTTCTTTGAAATAACAGTGAACTGTGTGGGATGTGCAAATGCATTGTTTATGCTATTCTCCTTGAAATTAAGAGCTTTCTTGTTAAATTTCACAGCCAGCCACTTATCTCTGTCAACTCCTGTTCAAGGCACAGATGATTTGTCTTGCTTTGAATGCTGTTGTCTTTTGTTGGTTGTGTGGACCTGAGCTGTGATTTCAAGCAACACATGTACTACCTTATTTTATTCAGTCTTCTGAACGTGGTTCATCTTTCATGCAGTCGAAACACAACACATATGCAACATATTCACAAGATGCATGCTGCACTGGGTTCCTCTTTTCTCCATGAATGCCTTTTTCTGACGGGGGGGACATTGGGAGAAAGCAGCCGATTAGTGCACCTACTCAACTGTGATTTCTGAAGAGCATTTCATCTCAGTCAGCCGTCTCAATAACACAGCAGTCAATTCAAATCCATGAAGTCAGATAGGTTATTCTCAAATAATCATTAACTGGATGGAATTAGAAGTTTGGATGTGGAAGAGATGGGAGGGAAAGATGGCAGGAGAGGTATCAGAGTTATTACAGCAGAATCAACACCGTACTAAATCCCCCAGCCAACAATGAGTGAAGATAAAGGAGGTGACTGAGCTAATTGTGTACTGTCAGAATCCATATCTCTAACGACTGTCAAATGAGCAAATTTCAAATTATTCTCTCCACCCACTCAACTCCCCCCAGGAGCAAAAGTGGTGAGAGAGAGGGAGAGGGAGAAATAAATACCAGGAGACACTAATGTGATGAGAATGATGCCTGGTCTCTTCCGCTGATTAAAAATGCAATAACGCTGTGACAAACACACTCACGCACACACTCGCTGTGCAGCCTAAGCTGAGCATGAAGTAGGTCTGTGGACTCACAGATAAGAAATGTCTCAGTGACCAACACTCATTTATGACTTACAAAAGAGGCACTGTATCTTTTTCTTGGATCGATCGCAGAAAAACAAACAGCATCTCGGCTCAGAGCCTGTTTTTAGAAAATGTAGTCTGCCTTTAGTTGGTAGTTAGTGCCTATGAGGAGGAGATGATTCATGTCTGACCAACGGCCATCTTACTGTACAGCTAATTGTAAATTCTTTGTGTCACTATGTGCTGCTTACAGTAACTGGCCTCATTTCATCGGAGCACAGCAGATAGAGGAAGAGAAAAAAAGATGCTGGTAAACAAAAGGCCTCATAAGTAGGTTTTGAGTACAAGATGCAGCAGGGGGGAAATAAGAAGAGTGAAGAGTGTCTTTATCCACCCCACGTTATATCAGGCCTCAGTTGGTCACTGACGGGAAGCAGATAAGGTTTCAGTCTGGCTGGAGTTGGATAATTGGACATTTATGGAGAGATAGGAGAGCCCAGGGCCCAGGAGCCATGAAACAGAGCTAATCTAGACTCCACATCACTAAATTGTCTGTGAAAGAGCGCATCAGGAGTTCTGACAAGATAAGGAAGGCTTTCTTCAAAGGCGGAGCTGGACCAAAGTGACATGAAAACTCGAGATAGAAGAAAGCCGTTTGGCGCTGGGACTTCTACATGTCACATGTGGCACACGCTGAAACATACTTTTTGTCTAGCAGTGCTGTCACCTTGTCATCCAAATTGGGTCAGACACACTTGTAATTCTTACACAGTGAGGACACTTTTGACAACGTTAAAACCAGACAGCTCTTAAGAGTCAAGACTCTTTGGAAAGCCTGTGTACATTTTTCAAGTTTTTAAAATACACTCTTCAACTTCACTTGCGTATAAAACCTGCAATTGACTGTCCTTAGAGTTTGAAACATTTAAACTCTGGTGGAGTGTGCCCTGCTCTCTATCAGTCCGCCGTGATTAGTTTCCTCTCTTTGATGTTTCCCAGGAAACTGCTGCCTACAGAACAGGTGCATACTGAGCAGGTGGGCCCTTACGTAGGAGCCTTGAGAGTTAGAGCTGAAAAAAAAAGCATACCGCGTACTATTTTCAGTGAGTACAAAAAGATCCCTGAATAATGCCAAGTCATAAATATGTTCTGCATATCAATGCTTGCTTCACTCAACGTTTTTTCTTAATATCAAGGTCCAACATACTTCTGCTTGAGCTGTTTACTATTGGTTTGCTTTTTGCTGAGCTGCAACTCTAAACCCGGTGCAGCCTCTATGATTTCTTAAACACAGACACTGACACAGGCAATTAATTTGGTGGGGGAGAGGCTAGTCGTAATTGGGCATAAGTGGGATTTTTCTTGGCTGAGTTCAACACAAAATGACAGACTGTGTGTATGAGAAGTAAAGACCATCTGGTCCCACAGGAGCTGAGAGAGAAGCCAGACAAATGGAAAGAGAAACAACAGAAAACCTGTGTGGGTAAGGATTTCATTCCCTCGTTCCCCCACTATCTCTCTCTTCCTCACACACTCACAGAATAGACGAATCAGCAACTCTTGGTAATATATCATTTGCGGATGTAACAGCCAAGAGGGAGATGCTTACCGGGTGTGGAAACAGAAGTCTCTCATGCGTGGCCTATGTTTTATATAATAATCAATATTGAAAATACTAACATTATGCTTGCTGGCCGGCACAGGAATAAAGAGCGGTTAGCTCGTAAAGGCTGGCCCATCAGTAGGACAAATTGATCCGACATGTTTTATTATTCATGTAGGGGAATGGTGTTGAGACTGTGGTGGAGCAACAGCGAGAGACAAACAACGGATGTGACAGAAAAGAGCAAAAGGTGAGTAGAGGAGTCCGATGGTGGACATCCCCTCCTCTCGCAGGGTCTCATCTCCATTGCATGGCAGCACATGTTCAGCGAGACGCTAATGTGCCCTGTCATGGGGCGAGACAGTAAGCGAGCACACAACATTTCCATTGGTTTACAGAAGCCCATAAACAACACAGTGATTAATAATACTTGTACATACAGCAGTTTAAACATGCAGAGCTCTCTCCTGCTATACAAACAAACATACACTCATACTCACGCACAAGCATAGAAATAACTAAGATATATGCTGTCTGATTTAATTGTATAAAAGATAACAAAATTATTTTATTACATGTTCATAATTTGACAGACATCACAACATACTTGCATGATTGTTCTGATATTTATGTTTCCCACACAATAATGAGGCATAATTTACCCAGCACGAAACTATATTTAAAACAAACATGCTTGCAGATACAGGGAAGGTCAATTCAACAACAGATTAAAGCCATATTCTGTCATTTAATGAAGTTCAGTTCTGGTTAAAGAAACAAACGGCAGAAGGATGGATGCTGAGGCTTATTATCATTTTCAGGATTTATTTCATTTTTTTTTTGCTTTACATCAAAGAGAACAGACATACATTGGCACATGCAAAGTGAACACTTTGTGGTGCTTTTCATAACCATCCAAATCCAATTGAACAAAGACCGGATATCTATTTTTGTACTCCAAACATGAAAATACTCTCAACTATTTACAAAAAATATACTTACAATGCCCATCACTCTAACATAATATTAATCTGGGACTGATTGGAGTTGATTCAGTAAAACAAAGTACTGTATGTGGCAGAGCTTGCTGTTCAAGGTAATTAAATCAATTGCAAGACAAAGAGGCACAGAAGAAAACCACTTAAACGATACAAAACAGAAATCAGATAATGGGAACCCCAAGAGAATATGGCTTTAATGACATTTTAAAAGAAAATATCTTGAAAGCACATCCACTGTCCTTTTTTTTTTTTGTGGTTTGTCCTCGTTCACAGTGACCCCTTTTAGCAGGCAAGTTGTTCTCTGTCAGAGAGAAGGGGGCCACAACACAAGTTTAAAACCTTCAGTTTAGTGAGGCGGAGCCAGCCACACTGCCCTGCAGCCACTAGTCTCTGTCAGGACTCATGTATCATGTCTGGATGAAGATCGGATGCTTTCCACAGTCCTGGAGTGCATAGGTACTGCAGGTGGTGCTGGGATGCCAGCGCTCGCTCTCATGTCTCTGTCTGTCTGTCTCTGTTTCTCTACAGCTCCCTTCCCTTCTCAAATCACAGATAAAGGACAAACGGCATTCATTTTCAAGCAGATCAGATCCTGAGGTTGTTGTAACTCACATATGTTTTCTTGGTTGCTTGACCTGAAAACAGAGAAAAAGCTAATTAAGATTCACTTTGAGCATGGCTGAAAGAAAAACAAGGAAAAGATCTTGAAGAACCAAACATCGACAGATTTTTAAAACTCTTTCTTCTGTGCTGTGCATCCTTAGCACCAGCTGTGTGCAATCAGTTGCAATATGTTTGAGCTCAGTGTATCATTTCAACTCACAATGCCCCGTGTGCAGCCTTAGTTTCTATTTTCAGATGTAACTAGGGATAAAAAACACAAACACCACACAAGTGAGCACCGAACAAATGCTAGGGCATGCGATGTGATCCCAGCCTGGATTGCCATGGAAACATATCAGAATGTGGCTGAGTGCCTAGGTGCTGTGTGTGTCTGTGTGCGCTTCCTCCCGTTTATCCATCGTTATGAGAACCAATTACAACTTCCGTTGAAGGCTGTTAGGTGTAAAGGTAGGTACTTTATTTATTTTAATGTAGGCATGATATTGTGGGGGTTAGGACGAAGATGTGTGTGTGTGTGTGTGTGTGTGTGTGTGTGTGTGTGTGTGTGTGTGTGTGTGTGTGTGTGTGTGCGCGCGTTGTCCTTTCTGTACACAGGAGGAGAAGATCCTCGTACATTTTCTTAATCACAGACATTTCTATAAATTCTTATTCTACTGCTTTAATGTTGCTATGGCGACCAGCTCCCATGGGCTATGCAATTAAAGTCGCACCATTTCTTTACAGCTGCATTTTGTAGTCTTGGCCAGCAAGTATGATGAATAAAACATTAGTAACTGTACAACAGATTCTCGCTCTTAACCATAAACCAGGAAGATCAGTCTTTTTTTTAACCACAGTGTGTGTGTGTGTGAGATTTATACATTCCTTAGTAGTTCAATAGTTCAATCGCATAGTGGATATTTAATCTCAGCCCATAACTTCCCTTTATTATGTTGGCCAATTTTTGTAAGGTTAAGTTTTCTTCCCACAGTACTTATTGTATATTAAACGAAATCTGAAGAAAAACATCAACTCGTCCGAGAAAGCCTGCTTTGGTTAATCTATATTGGAAAAGAAAGTGAGGCATTTCAATATCTCAAATTTGCAAGGTCTTTTAGAGGCGTAATCATGAGCACATTACACAGCATCAGTATCAATGTAAATCTGCCGAGCAGCTAATGCTCTTAATCCCGTAAATCATTCCGAGTCATCGAACACGGGGCTGATGGGTACTGAAATGGAGGTATTTGGCGCTCTGATGGTTACAGGAATTGACGGACAGTCTCACGGGACGGTTAAGGCCCGGTTCAGGTTTTCAGGGCGGTCATGCACATCAATTTGCGATTTAATAAAAGTCACTTATTTTGCAGTCAAAAAAGAAGGGCAAGGGGAGGAGAGTGAGCTGGGAGGGGCGATGAGGCGAAAAGACATTCACGTAGGAGAGACAGAAGGTGAGAGACACACAGAACAGATGACACGGTGCACTTTTGGGAGGGCCTTACGTAGACTGCATGCCCTGCTTGGGGACTTCTGATGTGCAGCTGCGACAGATGTTAATTTTTCACCCTCAATGCAGAGTGCATTTGCTCATTGAGCCACATGTGCGACTGGCAAGGATATGTTCCCGATCCCCTGATACTCTTGCATCAGCGGTCTGATTTATATGTGCGTAACTCACACATCCAGTCACACACAGTGAAACACAAACGCACAGATACACACTTGTAGTTGTAGGCACACACAAGCATATTCTGATACTGACAGATGAGTGGGACAACTGTTGGGTGTCTGGAGAAATTCCCAGTTAAATCTGTCATCTCGTAGGCATAATTCAAAGAGAGGTTTGAGGGACTCGTGCACCTGTGGGTGCCATGATCGCTCTGTGATTAGAAAGCGCTGCAGGAGGGGAGGCCTTTGGAGACTGTGATGTGCGATTTGCATGAGCTGTCAATCATTTTCGTCTCCATCCTGTCAACTAGACAAGAGCAAATCTAAATTCCAGCTTTGGCAGCTTTTTCTTCTCTCTAAAACCCTTTCAATTTGTGGTGTTTCTCGCCACAAACAAACACTATCGTACTGAACTATTGAAGACTGTAGGCATCCCCACTCCCATCCTAAGACCCAGTATTATCTTTTCTAACAGGATCATGCTTACTGTTTTGGATGAAGGGTGGCATGAGTAACATGCAGCCAGAGCGTCAGATTATCTCCTCCACTCTCGCATCAAAGCCCTGCTTCTTAAAATCTCTTCCCAGAGCCCCCCCCCTCCCCCTTCTTTTGAGCTCACTGTTGTGCACTTGAGCTAAAGGTCTAACCATTTATCAGGGAACCCAAGATAACCAGGTCCATTCTAAGGGGA
Source organism: Pseudochaenichthys georgianus (assembly GCF_902827115.2). Lineage (NCBI taxonomy): Eukaryota > Metazoa > Chordata > Actinopteri > Perciformes > Channichthyidae > Pseudochaenichthys > Pseudochaenichthys georgianus. Next base: position 14,808,047 of record NC_047509.1, read on the forward strand.
AATTAAATATACTTCTTACTCAAGTAACCACCTAATTAAATCCATGGAATGAAGGAAACAGGAGAAAGTCTCATCGCCCCTCTTGGAAATATAGGACATACGACCAATCAAAAGCTCAGCACAGATATATGAAGAGCTCAGCTCCTTGCTCTCTCTATTTAAGCTGTATTAACTAATTGGCAATCTCAGGACCCATTGGCTATCTGTTTGAAAGTGATTAGTACCTGGGGGCGAAAGCCACTATTTCCAGAAGATCTGGTGTAGCCGGCGGATATCTATAATAATAATAATAAATGATATTTCTATAGCGCTTTTCTTGAACCCAAAGACGCTTTACATTTGGGAGGGAGGGTAGACAAACAAAACAAAAACAAAACAAAAAAAGAAACAAAACAAAACAGAAAAGAGGTCAGGAGGAAGTTGGTTGAGAGAGGGGGGGGGGCTTATGGATATACAGAGTTGAAGAGGTGGGTTTTGAGGCGGGACTGGAACAGGGTGAGGGACTCAGACTCACGGAGGTGAGTGCCAAGATCTGTGCCAAGATGACCTTTTCTGTGCGCTGCTCATTGTTTATACTCTAACTAACGCAAGGATGGAGTTTGAGTTGAGAGAAGACATCTATGACAAGTTGTTTTACAAGTAGCTAGTAAACAAGCTAATTTATCAAAAGCTAAATCATTGTCTGTATTAGGACCTTTTGCAAGCATTCAACCAAAGCCTGTGAAACATTAGTCAATAATACTCGAACTACAAAGTGAAACCAAATTTTGTGTCATTCCTAAATATAATATATAATGTAAATGCATAATCTGTTTATCGATATCAACTCATTGTAGTCTAAAGGAATAGTCTGTGCCGACATGTTTGCAACCGCTGATGAATCATTTGACTTGATTTTGACATCCCAGAACCGACAGTGATATATTTAGGCTATGTGTTCAAACATAGAAAAGCATTCATGTTGTGTTTTATAAGTTATTACCTGAGTTAATAGTTGGCCTATTATACGCTCTTTGAATACTTTTTTGGGAGGAAAGTGTTTAAAAGAGTGAAAGAAAGGTCTATTGGATATTATTTTTGGTTTTGAAAGTTGTGCTTGGACTTGGATACAATTACCACACTACTTTTCCACCAGGAAATCATTGGGTACGTAATGCATTTCTTCATGATTTGGACAATATAGATAATGCGATTTTGAAAATGTATTATTGTGTTTTCTTTGTATCAGATGTGTGAACTTCCAACCATTCTTTCCCCTGACCCATAGAACAGATCTTGGGCACAGACACCTTCCTTGCATTACGGCCGAATAACTATTGCATTCTAAGTTTGAAAGCAGTGGTACATATTTTCACTACACCATAAAGATGGTCTGAACGTGTGTGGTTCTTTGTGCATAGGGATACTCACTCATGGGGTCAGCAGCAGGGTTCTCACACAGCTCAGTCTTAGCCTCTCCGTTGGGCCTCTCGTTGGGTTTCTGGGACAGACGGGATGACATTGTTGCAGCTGTGACCACAGCCTTGAAGCTACGCTTCCGCTTTTGTACGTTCATCTCAGGGTGGAAGATAATAATGTACACCTTGGGCATGTAGAGCATGCCCAGTGCTACTGAGGCACTAAGGTTCATGGAGATGGTCAGGGTGGTTGTTTGAATGTACAGCTGGAAGAGAGCACAGACAGGAGAAAGGTGATGTTAGTACAGACTGGAATGGCAACATACATAATACAAAAGGGAAATTCCTTTTTATGAGATTAGGCAGTTATATGTAGCACACACATTAGTCATTTTAAACCCTTATCAAGAAAAATGAGAGACAAAGGCGCTATGATGGTTTAACATTTGTGTCCAATTACAGACAGTCACACTGTGGAGCACAGCGAGGAGGCAAAACCTAATAATAACCATTGCCTGATAACAGAATATGAGCATCCAGCGAAAAAAGTGAATTGCCGTTGTAATTTCTTCAACACTGGAGTATAGAGAAACTTTTCTCAAGCATCATTGGAGAATAGGTTTGTTTTACTTATATAATGCAACACTTTTTCATAATAACTAACTAGTTCTTTCTTTGATAACCAAATAGTATAATCTGATACATACTGTAGGGATGTGGATATTTGCTATGTGTGGCTGTGGAGAACAGAGCAATCATGCGTACGGTGAAACAACCCAGCAGCGTTATTGAAAGCCTGACCTAGTGCTACTTAGTCAAGTTGAAGACTGTTCAAGCGTATTAATGACAAAAGCAGAAGCATCACCATGACTGTAGCACAACGTCCTCAGCAGGCATCCTTTCTACCAGTTTGTCCACCTAGACCCTTGACTTCACTGTCCGTCACATGTTGCAGTCTTCTTTCCTCTGCCCTCATGTTGGATCATTTATGTCACCACTCACAAATTCATCAGACCAATGTTTAGCCGCTGAGCTACTTCCTCCTCCACTAAGAATGCCTGGAGCCAGTCGCAGTCCTAGAGTACAGCATGGACTAACAACACTGCATCTGCACGATACAGCAGGTCTACCATTTATTTTTCTACAGCCCTGCATGCAGTGGAGAGCAGCCTGTGAAGGGCTCTCACTGTGTTAAGTGGTAAGATCATTCACAAGATACCATTCATGGGAGCACACAGGTACGGTCTCTTAAATGCGTTCCACATAACATTCCCTTCAGAGGTTACATAACACCTTTCACATTGATATGAGATAATTACGAGCTTACATAACCCAGATCCCGCTGCAATATAAGTTGACTCATATTTTATATTGCGACCTCGTCATATGATGCTGATTTCACAAAAGGGTAGGGAGGGCAGTTATTCAGCACGCAAGAGCCTCTTTTTTCATGTAAGGGTCTTAGAGGAGAAAGAATTGCTTCAAGAGAGGAAATTATTGTTTCAAGAGCAGATCACCCAAGCCCCCTCGCTAACTACTGCACTCGAAAGCATTAGATGTCACTTATATGCTGCCAGCAACTGGGGATGGGAGCAGAGAGGGGATACCATTGTAAACACATTAGCCAGTGCAGTAGTGTATCTGCAGAGCAGCGAAATGCTCACTGATTCATTGAGAGGCAGAAATGTCACCATTTGCATAGAGTTTTTCTTGGTAAATAGCCAGACTAACAGCAATGTATTTCCTACAAGGCACTCATTTACATGCCAGTCATGCCTTTGTCTTCCAATCTCCATTGTGAAGCATGATATCATCAACATGCCAATACACTCAACTGCCTCTGTCTCTCTCCATTGCCTCCTGTTTGCGGAGCCGCATGAGAGGCAGCGATCTGGCTGGCGCACCATGCATTAATAACTGTATGAATATCACAATTCCCTCAGTGCACTCTGTTCTGTGTGACTCCGAGCTTTGGTGAGCGGAAATGTTTTACTCTGGCTGGAGTCTGAGCTATGAACTCACACCCTTTGTGATTAGATATTCGTGGCGACCGATCAAAGCATTGCGAGCAGTACATGTGGTCAAATATAAATCACCAGAGAATCTCCATCATGGGCTTTCCATGTTTGGTAGTTGGTAACCTGTCTGGTATCCATAGCAACACCACAGAGTTTGGTGCGAGCAACTAAACACAGCTGGAATAAGCTTTAATGAGATTCTGATACCTTAGACACGGCAATGCTGACCCTATCAGAACTGATTTATTGACCATGCAGAGGAGTTGATTCGGAAGCGGGCGCACAATGAGTGTTTGGTGCTTACTCATATTCATCTCACACAAGCAAACACACACACAAATAACGTGTATATATGTAGGCTCCACTCTCAGACACAGCTACGCACACACACACACAGCACACCAAATCCTTTTTCTTACTGCCTCTAATCACCGAGACAGGATTTTTCATTGTGCCTCTCGATGAGCTTGACCCAAATTCGTAGCCCCTCTCACCCACCACTCGAATGTTTAGCTTGTCACAGAACATTCATAATTAATTCCTGTTTCTTTAACATAAATACATACATGAAGTAATTTTCACAACTGCTTGGCAACTCTCTATTTATAGCTGCAGTAATCATTTATTAACGTCCTCATCAAGCATCAAATCAAACGGTTGCTTTTGAATTTTACATCCCACTGACAAGCGAAATGCCAACAACAGCCACAAGAAGCGACATTTAGACAACAAGCTGTTGAAGGGTGATCCTCATAATTACACCCACCAGGGATATACTTACTGCAAAGGAAAATTAGTGTGGTATGGTTGAGTACTACAAATGCACATAGTGATAAGGACTTGATTCAGTAAGTGACAATTAGGATGCACTCTTGCCTGTTCGAGAATGCCTTCAATAATGAATCCAGGCGATTTGCAGTCTCCTCTCAACTACCTGGATGTCTCTTGTTGTTTTGGGTGGCCTACTTTCTAGCTGGGCTCACCATGAATGACTTTGTCTGGCTTTGTGCTGCCAGTGCGGCAGTGCTCTCTGTGTGGACGGCTTCCCCTCATTTTGACTCTAGTTTGAAGCCCAGAAATAGGGACTTCCTGCACAGAAATAAACATGATGTGACACATATAAGCTTCTTAACATGTGTTAGAGCAGATCATTAATAGATCATCAATCTGACAATCTCGCTATTGATGTTTCCCTGACATCATTCGTTGTGTTTACACCTGCTGATATGTTTGTCTCTCTAATTAATGCCTGTATCTATCAAGCTCGAGTTGGAAATCAGTGCTGCTGTGTACAACATTCTACTGGTGGTCCATGTTTGATCCAAACTTTAGCCATAAGGGTGAAAGTGTATGATAGTTCTTAACTTTTACAACCAGAGCAATATTTATGAGCGGAGAAAAGTTTTGGAAACGCTTGATGGCAATAACCTCTTGACACTTTCTGCAGAAACCTCACAACTTGTTTTGCTATGGGGAATATGCATCTTTCCAACAATGATTACTCTGTCAGAACAAAGAATTTACAGGGTTATAAATAAAACTTTTACTGCTCAAACCTTACACACATTATATTCATGAAGAGAGGTAAAATGTAATATAGTAATGTAATGTAATAAAGCCAATAGCAGGGCTGCATAATTGAAACATGTGATCACATTGTTTCAGTTTATTTCCCAAGACAGGCTAGTTTACAGAAATATATTGACCTAAAGTACAACAATGCATGTTCTCAGTGGAGGGGCGTGCCACAGCCCACAGATGGTTTCAACATCTTTGCTTTGTGTTCACTGAGCCACAGATGGAGTTTGTGTGTGGCATGTTTTGGTAAAACAACGTGGATTGATAGCACTGATCATTTCATGCATCTGAGTCAAATTACCTGCTATTTCAATTTGCATGAAATGTTTTTAGCCAGACGAGCGGCTTGCCAGTGTTTACCTAACGTTCATTATATAAATCACATATTTCTACAAATCATTATTCATGCTATTTATTACATTCTCCAAGGAGATTTGTTTTCAATTTGTTGTCTCTGTTTGTCAGTGAGATAATGGAAGAAATACTGGGTCGACTTTTATGAAATGTGGTGGAATGATTTCCATATTACATTTTGGAGTGGATCCGAATCCAGGTAAAGCAGAGATATACCTTATTTGAATAACCTCCAATGTAATTTTGGTATATTTTACCTTATATATTGTTGGCAATAAGTAACCTGCAAGTACTTCAGACACGTATACCTCAAACTGCTAAATGTAATCATATAATTTCTACCTTGTAGGGGATGTTGTTAAAATGACGTCTCCCTCTCTTGATTAATGCATCTTCTTTATCTAGATAATCATCATCATTTTCAAAATAAAACCCACAAGCTTCTATAACACTTGAGGGCAGCTGTAGCTTCTTGCCTCTGGTGCAATGTGCTCCGATTGAAACTAAGTAAAACAACTGAGGCAGAAGCTTTAGTTTATTAATACAAAATGGGGAAAACTCAATTTCTTACTTGGTTGTTATAAAAGGTTGACACACACACGTAATCCCAAATACACATGCATTATATATGGGGAGATGACGGGTGCTTCCAGGTCGGTGCCTGGTGACTTGCTACCTGTGACCCTTTTGTTCCCGAGCCGATTCTTGAGCTACTTGAGCTTGCCTCTAAAATACTCCCATATCTCCGCGAGAAGTGTCTAGTTCAATTCCCCTCAAATCCATTTGTTCTTTTGAGAGACACAGGAGGATTAGAAGTTGCAATATAAATGTAACCTGCTGGAATAAGGACGTGTTGGGCAAGTATAAAATGTCAGTACTAATGATACTTGGCAGTTTGGTCTCTTAAAAAAGGCTTGTGGGTAAAGGAGACATCTAAGTGGTTTCTAAACACATATTGAGGTATGTTAGTTTTCATGACATGAAGTTCTCCTTCAAGCGTGACTAAATCTTGTGGGTGCTTTACAAGAAAGTTTCCGTCTAGATAGATTCAGCCTCAGGGGAAATGTTTCAATCGACAGTATTGTACTCTTACTCATCTTAACTGTAAGGTACATTCTGTTTTGTGGTCAAAGACGTAACCAAACAATTGACTTCTCATGTTTAGTGACAGCGAATACATGTATTCATTACTGCCTTTGCTTAGAAAATTGCTAACATTGTCATGTTAAAAACAGTGTTTTGTGATTTTGTTAGTGCTTTTTCTTTCACAGTTCTCTGCTGTCTGATGTTCAAAGCTCTGTTTGAACAGTGACTTGCCAGAGTTTCTTTCATGTGGCCCGAGGACAGCTGAATTTGGATGCTGGTGACTCTGAGTGTTAAGTAGTGTACTGAGGACATGCAGGTGCACAGGAGGCGGGGGAGGGCTCTGTGATCTTTTGTTCCTGTTTTCGCATGGCTTCCCTCAACATGGGTTTGAATGGGCAAAACAGATGGGAGGGGGAGGGAGTCACAGGTGTGGAAAATATGGGCATCTGAATGGTGTTGAGTTAAAGAAATTACACTCAGTGCACAGTCATGTCTGCACAATAAAATGTAAGGTCGAACAGCCATCATTTTGGATTATCACTTGCATTCTATTGTTTCGATATTGGACAACATGGGTTGCGAGACATTTTTGTAATCGGCAAGTATTATTTAGCCATGTCTAAAATAAAATAATAGGTACTTATAAAGTCAAGATATAGCGAAATGCATCACACTGTATCCAACAGTTCATTCACACGCACCCACAGAGCATCCATCTGTCATCTATCACCAATGACACATTTCCTTCTTTTTTTTCGGGATCTGGGGGATGTTGTGAGGAATGTGTGCTCATGCTGAACATTTAAGTATAAGAAAGCTGTAACAAGCCGATGATAAGGGAGACCTTTGCTACCCTGCACATTCTGCAAAGGATGTTTTCAAGACATGCAAAGGCTCTTCTCACTTGCAGTGGCTAGGGAGTGAGCAGGAGTGTGCCCACAAAGGCCATTACACCATGATGCTGTGCAGTGAACTGAAGTTGAGTGCAAGGCAGGAGCTGGTGTGAAGAAAGAGTTAACTGTATAAAGGGGAAAGATAAACACATTACTGCCTCGCTAGTCGCTGCGAGTAACATAATGAACTCCTAATCGCCGCTGAGGGTGTAATTCATCTATGAAATCAGCAGCAAATTGAGATGAAGAAAATCAGTTTCTGATCCATCTCATGCGGTAGCTTAGTAGGAAGGATATTGAACGGCGTGCCTCTCAAAAGGTTTGGAGTAACACTTTCCTGTCAGCGTCGATATTCTGAGAGTGGAAAACTTCCCCTACACGCTGTCATATACATACGGCCTGCCAAGCAGCAGGCGCAGCTCACAAATCCTGCCGATGCATCTGTATTCTGCCGTGTGCTTGCCAGATAAGCAATGACTAGCGTCTCGGGTCAAAATGTCATATTCTCAATCAACTCCAGTAGCAGCGAATGTCAAATGCTTTGTTGAGTAGAGCGCAGCTGTCAAGAGAGGGAATGTGGTGAATCAAACTTGCATGTATCCCCCCATTTCTCCATGCATTCCCCTTCTCCCTCCACGTCCACAGCCAGCTTGTCTCTATCTCCAGAATAATGCATAATAGTACATGTTGAGGCCAAGGAGGGAACGCGTGAAGATGATGGCATCTGGAGCGGCCGGCACCCCCATCCGTATCAGCCCTTTGGAATTCAGGATTCTTGTGCTTAACATCAACCTTCTCTCCGCCTTTCTATGCATATGTTTGTCTGGGGTGGTCCTAGTGTGGGTTTCCATGCACTTCGGAGGCGTGTGAATGTGAAATCAAAAGAAAATGAACCCATAACTTATATATTCACTAAATGTGTGTGTGTTTGTGCTCCCTTTATAAACTGCTTGAATGTTCATGTTGTGTTTGTACAAATGCATGTGCGCATGTGTTTGAACAAGATAAAAACAGGGCGAAAGAATGAAAGAGACATTTGTAAGAGCAGGGAGAGACACAGACAAAGAAAAGGGTGGCGACAAAGAGAGGGAGAGGAGGCTAAAGAAAAATAAATGACTCACCTTCTCCGCCGACTGGGCTGTGCCAAAGAAAATCGGGATGAATGCCAGCCAGACTATGCATGTGGTGTACATAGTGAATCCAATGGGCTTTGCTTCATTGAAGTCTTCAGGTACATCCCTTGTCTTGATGGCATAGATGGTGCAGGTCACCATCAACAGGATGCTGTAGCCCAACGAGCAGATTATCTGGAGGTCTGTGATGTCACACTTCAGCACGCCGCGGGCCAGCTTGGGGTTGATGGTTTTCTGCTCATCGTAGTCGATAATGGTGTTAGGAGGGTCCACGGCGAACCACACCAAAACGCCTAGCAGCTGCACGCAGATCAGACTGGAGGTTATGGCAATCTGTGAGGTGGGACTGATGAAGCGAGGGGCCGTGACCGTCTGCTTGCCCTGCTCGAAGATACGATAGATGCGGTTGGTCTTGGTGAGCAGCGCTGCATAGCTGATGCACATGCCCAGGCCCAGGAAGATCCTCCTGAAGGCACACACGGCTACATCAGGCTTGGCGATCATGAGGAAGGTGATGATGTAACACAGAAAGATGCCTGTTAGCAGCACGTAGCTCAGCTCCCGGCCCGACGCCCGCACGATGGGCGTATCATTGTAGCGAACAAATGTCGCCATGACAAAGATGGTGGCAATGATCCCCAGCATGGCCAGGAAGACGGGGATAATTGCCCAGGGAGAGTGCCACTCCAGCTTGACAATTGGAATGGGCTGGCAGGCGGTTCGGTTGGGATTGGGCCTCATGTTGTAGGCACAGAGTCTGCAGGAAGTCTCATCATACTGGTACTGGTAGCCATCACATAGCTCACAGTGCCAGCAGCATGGCATGCCCTTTACCCTCTTCTTCCTCTCTCCAGTTTTGCAGGGCAGGCTGCACACAGAGATTGGCACCTCCTGCTCCCCATCTGGCCACTGAAGCTCCTCCAGCTGGTACAGAGATGACACACAGAGCAAGCAGATAGGGTTAGTGATGGAACAGTAAGCCAGAAGTACCACTGAATATAAAAATGTATGGGGATAGTGTTGTGTTTTGCACATGCCCAAACATACACTCCTAATTCCTTTATTGTTCTTCTCATGAGGTAACAGTCTTTGCAAAAACCAAGTACAATGCAGCTGAAGAAAACAATTACCTAATACAGCAAAGCATCTTTATTGCCAATTTCAGAGGGATTGTCTTTTCTTATACTTGAATTTAATTGAAATCACCATGGCAACAGAGCTTACCTTCGTTCAGTGAAATAAAGAAATGTGAAATGCAAAAGACATTGTGTTTTAATACAGAAGCCAGTGAGGTATGAAAATATGTGATGATAAAGAAGGAACATGGGACTCGAGGATTGCAAATGCCTCCTTTAGACGTTGCAGAGCTATTTCTATTTATGATCTTGTCATCAATATGAAAAGTGCAGTATACAGGCACAGAGAAGAGTTATCTGAAAGTCCAATTCAAAAAGGCCCTGCGGTGTTTCATGGTTTTGGCTCAAACTATAATCTCAATGTACAAGCCTTAAAAAACTGTGAAGAAATTGAATTTTTTAGGGTTCTTACATATTTTGTTAGTGTGCTAAAAAAGCTTTCATAATACTCTGAGCTGATCTTTTGATTTATTTTGAAAGTGCACTGCACCATGACTTTAAAAGGAGCAGAGATTAATGATTCAAGTAGCCAAAATAAATCATTTGGAGTCCAACAAACAGAAAGAAACATAGAGAACTACATATTCCAGTAGTGTGATGGTTACACAGATTTGTATTGCCCTCTAAAACTGATTTAGTATGACAGATTTAAAGGGTGCTTTGAGACAATGAGTTTGAAACAGCCTACATTAAAATCGTAGAGTGGCATGGCATAAAACTATATTGAAAATGAATAGCAATTAATTTCCAGTATAATTTCTGTTGTGTGCATTATGCCTTGATGTGAATTGAATTCATGAAAAGGAACCCTGTGGAGATTCAGAGCTATAATAGCTCTTTGAAGCATTGTGACGGATCGGATCACAGAGTGACTGACTCCTCCACTGACAGCCGACACACACACACACACACACACACACACACACACACACACACACACACACACACACACACACACACACACACACACACACACACACACACACACACACACACACACACACACACACACACACACACACACACACACACACACACACACACACACACACACACACACACACACACACACACACACACACACACACACACACACACACACACACACACACACACACACAGTAGTGAAAGATGCCATGTGTATCCAGGTGTCTGGCTGTGCTGTAGCACCCTTCAGATGTCACAACGACAGAAATCAGTGAACCATGAACCATGCAATTTATTATTTATTTTGCGTTTGTTAATTATGGGGAATGATTGTGTTAAGAGGTAGTTAACCTGTTTATGTTTGGGTCGGATTTTTATGTGGTTTTGAGTTAATTGTGTCACCTGTTGAAGGTAAGCCTGTGGGCTTACCAGGCCCATCCAGTTTACTAATTGGCCCACCCTGAGAAAGCTTCGGTATCATTTAAAAAAAAAAAAGTTTTTTTAATTTTTAATTATTTTATTATTATTCTAAAAAAATTATTCACCCATTGAGAATATCCAATAATTCAAAGTGAAATTCAAGTGAACAAATATCGAGTTTAAGTAATGTTGTATGTGTTTTGTCCTCTGAACCGAACTCATTTACGGTAAAAACTGATTGTTGGTTCCGGCGCGCGGCATAATAACGTGAGAGAGGCAGAGAGCTGCCTGCAAAATAAATGATAGCTCAAAGTTCACTAATGAACTTTTTTTTTTTTAAAGCCAGACTCCAAGAAGAGCCCCCACTGCCCTCATCTAGCATCATTTTCTGATAACGATGAAATAGCCCCGCCTCCCTCTCCCCACGTCTCCCTCCCCACCATGCTCCCCACTTCCTCCTGCTGCTGGGCTGTCAGAAGAAAAAAAATGGAAACGGAAACTCTGCCGCACGGTTCCCTCGTCCCTTGGAAGAGGCGAAGAGGTGGGTGTTTTTCATCTGCTGGTGGACAGTCCGGAGAGATATACACAGGGTTGGGTTGTAACGGAATACATGTAACGGCGTTACGTAATCAGAATACAAAAATCAAGTGTATTCAGCTGGCGTTACATTTGAAAAACGAGTAATCTGAGCACAGTTACTTTCGTAAGCCTGAAGTGAATACATTTTGGAATACTTATTGGAATTATTGGTGGAAAAGTTTCCTCACAAAATGTAATATTCATTACCGGCAGAACTGTGTGCACACTGCACAGCTGCAGCATGTCTGTGTGCTAGAGAGAGATGCAGCGTGTCTGTGAGGCCCCGCCTCCGCACGCAGATGAGAGAGAGAGATCTCTTTTAAAATATATCGAAAGTTAGAAACGGAGATGGTTAGATAAAATGTGCAAGATAACGTTTATGTAGCATTTCTTTATTGTCGAAATGATGACATTTCACAACGGGATCAAATCAAAGTAAATGGCCTGCTGCTGCTGAATGCATGGGGCAAGTGACTGGAAAAAGTTTTAAAAGTTATTACATCGTTTCAGATAATAATAATAATACATAATAATGATAATTCATTCTATTTAGGGGTGCCTTTCAAAGCACCCAAGGACACCTTACAATGCACAACATATTCTAAGGAAAGGTTTTAAGACAGTACAAAGAATGCAGTCCGGGTGATGTTTTTTATGTGGGGTGCAGATGAGAGAGCTGTCCAGAATGACACCAAGATGTTGTGTTTGAGCTCTTGATAAGCCATGAAAACAGTAAAATACGTGTCTCCTGTTCCCCAAAACATACCCATCTATCTGTTATGGAAAAAGAAAGTATTCCAAAAGTATTCTAAAAATAATCTGCCACCGGTACCGGCGGGATTGTTGTTAGCTTCTGATGTGCAGAAGAAAAATCTGGTCCACCCTATTTTTTACAGGCCCACCCTAAAGTACATTTCTGCCTACGCTACTGCTCGGGAGAATGTTGCAGTTGTTACAGGCTTGGCCTGTCACTTTAAGAGTAGCAGCCGCAAGGGGTTGTGGGTTTTGGAGTCTCTGTGTGTGTGAAATGTGATGGCCAAGGCGAAGTGCGGAGTTATGGAGAGAGAGACGAAAGTATAGAGAAAGTGGTCAGAAAAGGAATAGTATCTAGTCTGTATGTATGTAATACAGTGTCAATATAGCTTGAAGGACGTGAATAAACGGAGGTTCTTCCCACGGCACCCGAACGCCTCGTTTCCATCCTCTTTCCCCTCGAAATGTCTGGGCAGCTGGTTACCGGCTGACAACGAGCCAAGTCAGAAACCACCGGTGTGTATTCGAAACTACGGTTTCGGTGCCGAGATACCGTTAATAGTAAAAAGGTAACATTGGGGGCTCGTCCGGGATGAACCTCCGTTCAGGACTGCTCCGATTCCCTTGACAGCGGCGAGATGCTTCTCGACACCGATGCTAGTGACTGGGGAATCGGAGCAGTCCTCTCCCAAATCCAGGGGGGTGAGGAGAGGGTGCTAGCCTATGGAAGCAGGAGGTTGTCAACCACAGAACAAAACTATTGCACCACCAGACGCGAACTTCTGGCAGGCGTGGAGTTTGCCTGTCACTTCAGACAATACCTGCTTGGCAGACCATTCACTCTCCGGACTGATCACAGCAGCCTGCGTTGGTTAACCAGGTTAAAAGAACCAGAGGGACAGCTGGCCCGCTGGCTAGAGAAGCTGGCAGAGTATGATTTTCAGGTGGTTTATCGACCGGGGAGACGCCACCAAAATGCAGACGCACTTTCCAGGAGGCCCTGCAGGGAGTCATGCCCCTGCACAGTGCCAGAGCATGACAGCGAGCGACACCAGCATAAGGGGGTCCAGTGTGACCTGACAGACAGTACAGCTGAAGTTGCCATATGTACTCACACAGAGCATCCTCTAGTGGGGGTAGCTGAGCCGGAGTTTCCTCCAGTGGGGGTAGAGGATGCCTGCAGTGACAACAATAACAGCTATGACCTGCTAAATCCAAGCATCAACTTGGTGAGTGATATTCCCAACACCAGCTTATTCTCTGGTTGGACTCAAGAACAGCTGAGAATGGCTCAGGAATCTGACCCTGACATTGCACCAGTAAAAAAGTGGATGGATGAAGGGAGAGGCCGGCTGCCATATGCAGACATAGCACACTTCAGCCCCGCTACCAAATCATACTGGGCACAGTGGAATAGACTTTACCAGAAAGATGGAGTGCTAATGAGGAAATATTATAGCACTGAAGGAACAACGTTTTACCCCCAGATCGTGCTGCCTCATATGTACCGCAGTTCAGTGATGGAGCAGATGCATGATGGTCCTGTGGGAGGCCATTTTGGAGTAGAAAGAACTCTCACACGCCTGCAAACCAGATATTTCTGGTATAACATGAAAGACGATGTCACACTCTGGTGCCGCACCTGCCCCAGCTGTGCTGCTAAAGCTCGCCCGAAGAAAACTCCTCGAGCGGCTATGGGCACGGTGCGAGTCGGTGCCCCCATGGAGAGGATTGCAGTTGATGTGATGGGCCCTTTAAATGAAACAGAGAGACATAATAGCTACATACTAGTAGTGCAAGACTACTTCAGTAAGTGGGTAGAAGCCTATCCAATCCCAGACCAGCAAGCATCCACGGTGGCAGAAAAGATCGCCTCTGAGTGGGTGTGTAGGTACGGAGCTCCCCAGTGCTTGCACAGTGACCAGGGCACAAATTTCGAGTCAGCTGTTTTTCAGGGGATGTGCGAGCTGCTGGGGATTGACAAGACTCGAACTACCCCATTTCACCCACAGTCTGATGGACAGGTAGAGCGCTTTAATGCCACTCTGCAGAAAATCCTGGCTACCACTGCAGACAGATGTCACTGGGACTGGGATCTCATGATGCCTTATGCACTCATGGCTTATAGAGCAACTCGACACAGCTCCACCGGATTGACACCAAATATGATGCTTTTTGGAAAAGAAGTCACTGAGCCAGTCGACCTGGTCGCTGGTTTGCCACCTGACAATGACAATATCGACACTAACACCCCCCCTCAATATGTCATGAAACTGAGAGAACGTCTGGAGCTGTCTCACCAGCTGGCACGAGAAGCTCTTGGGAAATCTGTTGAGCGAGCTAAAAAAACAGTATGACAAAAACATTTGTCAAACCCAACACAAAGTGGGAGATGCAGTCTGGCACCTGATTAAAGGCACCAAAAGGGTTAAAAACAAGGTACGAAAGTTTCTGCCATCCTACGAGGGCCCTTACTTCATCGTAGGCATGTTGGATGACCTGATCTATAGACTCAAAAAGAGCCCCAGAGCCAAAGTCAAAGTTGTCCACCATGACAAGCTCAAGCCTTATTATTCCAGGACCCAATTAGACAACAGCTGGGTGTTCAAAGACACAGAAGCCTGGGCGCCTGTCGAGGTGCCGCCCCCTCAGCCAGACCTCAACTCATCTGACACAGTCATCGGGCCTCTCCACCTGTGGGACCCCCCATCAGACGCAGAGGATCTAGCTGTGGAGACCCTCCAGGACCCAGGTTCTTCACCGCCAGTGACGCCGAGCAGCAGCGGGCTTCATGACAGACTTCCTCTGACTCAGCGCCCTTCCAGGGCCCCGGCCAGTGGTCCCCTACGGATTTCTACCCCTCTACAGAGACCCCAACGACTCTGCAGAGCTCCTGACATGTTAGGTGACTGGGTCAGTCACTAGGGTTTGTTAAAGTTTAACCTGAGTCAGGGTGTCAGCAGGTTAGTTCCTAACTCAGTAAAAGAAAAAGAAAAAAAAGAGTTCCAGAGTAATTCTATGCTCTTAAGCTAAAGTTATTTAATTATATTGTTATACATCCACAGTTTGTGGTTCTATTTCATTTAGTTGCCTGTGGTAATGAGTAATGTGTTTACTGCTTTGACACTTGATGCAGGATGTAACTGGTTAGAGAAACCAAACAGATGGTAAGATTGCTTGTTGTTGTTTGACAATTGTAATGCCTAAGAGCCACATCATATGTCACAGTGTTTAATTTAACCCGGGTTGATTAACTACATCACAGTATGTTATGTACATCAGTATGTGTGTTTATACACCTTTGAAACGTTGAAAAAAAGGATCTATGCAGTATGCTTCGTGGATATTGTTATGGACATTGCCTCATGATTCAAGCTGTTTCCACAGCAAGGAAGACGCCTTCAAGGACTGTGGGAAATGGGGATTATTGTGGGGAATGTGTTGCCATTAATGTTTCATGCTTTCCTTTTATAATGTTTATATGCTGAAGTGATGTTAAAGGTTGCTTTATCATCATCCAGAGTCGGGGTAGTGTTACAGGCTTGGCCTGTCACTTTAAGAGTAGCAGCCGCAAGGGGTTGTGGGTTTTGGAGTCTCTGTGTGTGTGAAATGTGATGGCCAAGGCGAAGTGCGGAGTTATGGAGAGAGAGACGAAAGTATAGAGAAAGTGGTCAGAAAAGGAATAGTATCTAGTCTGTATGTATGTAATACAGTGTCAATATAGCTTGAAGGACGTGAAATAACGGAGGTTCTTCCCACGGCACCCGAACGCCTCGTTTCCATCCTCTTTCCCCTCGAAATGTCTGGGCAGCTGGTTACCGGCTGACAACGAGCCAAGTCAGAAACCACCGGTGTGTATTCGAAACTACGGTTTCGGTGCCGAGATACCGTTAATAGTAAAAAGGTAACACAGTGAAGGCAACAGCTGGGACGTGTTCGGGAGATTGTTGCAAACACCAGAGCATGTTTACTCTCCATGAGTGATGGACGGCCTGATTTGGTCTTTTATTTTGTTTGTTTAAGTTGTGCTGTTTCGCAATTTTTTTGTTGCTGTTAAAAATAAAGTTTTGGAGCTTAAAACAACCGACTAAGCCCATGTTTCGAACGGACAAATAGAACCCCGTCACAAGCATGATCTAACGGAAAGTCATAGTATGCTGTAAAAATTCATAGTATGTCATAAAGTCAATTAAATGCATGGGTAAGTATGCCTTAAAAAGTCTTATTATAGTGTGCCATTAAAAGTTATTGTATATAATTTAATAAAAGTTAAAAGAGGAACACTATAGTATATCCTGTACATTAACAAAGGGTATAGTATATAGTATAGGGTATAGTATTTAATACAGTATAAAGTCATAAAAACGTCATAATGAATTATGCCGTAAAAATTCATAGTCTAGTATGCCGTACCCAGTCATGGTATAGTATATCATAAAAAGTCATACTGTAGTATACTATGACAAAAAGTCATGAAAAGTCATGTTGTAGTGTGTCATACAATGTCATAGTTACTGTAAGTATGCTGTAAAAATTCATAATTTAGTAAGTCAAAATAAGTAAGGAAAAATTATAATTAAAAAAAGTCGTAAAAGATGCTGATATAATAGGTCATATAAAATCATAAAAACTTCATAGTGAAGTCTGCCATAAAAAGTTATTGTATAGTATTCCATTAAAAATAATATTAAATATCATTAAAAATCATAAAAACTCATGTCGTAAAAAAAAAAGCTCATAGTATAATAAGCCGTAAAAAGTCATAGTTTAGTATCATTAAAAAGTTCAAAGAATATAAAAGTATAGTATGATACTACATTTATAGTAAAGTACACATTTTTTACATTAAGAATGTTTGGTTGCAAAAAATCATATTATCTGACTACAGTAAGACTGCAGGTTAACCCAACACAATTCTCGATTTTCTTTTAATGGTAAGATGCAGGTAATATTATCTGACTATAATATCATGACAAAGTATAAAAAAGCTATAGTTATATAAGTATATAGTATGTTGAAAAATGTCATTAAAAGTCATAATATATGATGTCTGAAATATTCATAGTTTAGTATTTCATTAAATAAGTCATAGTATAGCATGTCCAAAAATGTATTAACAAAGTAATAGAAAGGTATTTTGAAAAAGTCATACTACTGTATAGTTTGTCAGAATTTTATGAAAAAAGTCATAGTATAGTATGTTGAAAAAGATAATAGTATAATATGTTGAAGATGTCATTAAAAATCACCGTACAGAAGGTCAAAAATGGCATTACAAAATTCATGTATGTCCAACATTTTAATAATAAAGTTATAGTGAAGTATGTCAGGCTGTCTCGGGTATATATACCGCAGATCTTTCCCTCTAGAAGCAGTCAAACTTTACAACCACCCTGGTCCCTTCATATTTGTATATTCATAATATTGCTACTGACCTTTTCAGACTTGGAATGTGTAATTATAATGTAATTTGATGCAACAGTGTAACAAACAAATGTCCCCTCTTTTAGAAAAATAAAGGAATTCAAAATGTCAAAATTAGTCACACAACGTGCAGAAAGAAGGTCATAGTATAGTAGTATGTTGAATATATCAGAAAAAAAGTCCCGTATGACGAAAAATATCCGAATAAAAACATTATAGTATGTCGTGAAAAAGTAATAGGTTCGTGTGTCAAAAATATCAGAAAGAAAGGTCATAGTATAGTATGTCGAACAATATAAAAGTCATAGTACTTTATGTTGAAAAATGCCAATATTTCTTTAAAATGTATGTCAAAACCTTCTCTCTATTCCTCATTTCTAGTCTACACTGTCAAATCAAGGCAACAAATAATATAATAAAATCTATAGAAAGGTCTTTATTCAGTGCTCATCTCTTCCTTTCTGTGATGTGATTTTAATATAAACCTCTATGACACATTAAACATGTGAAAACACTCAAAGACTGACCACTATCCAACTCATGTTGTTTTCTACCAAGTACAATTATTGTCACATACAAAATGAATCCAACAGCCAACAATTACAGACACAGAGCTGCAACTTTGCTGCGCACGCGCACACGCATGCACACACACACACACACACACACACACACACACACACACACACACACACACACACACACACACACACACACACACACACACACACACACACACACACACACACACACACACACACACACACACACACACACACACACACACACACACACACACACACACACACACACACACACACACACACACACACACACACACACACACAGTGTTTTTGTTGTGTACCTGTTTGACAAATGTGTTGTTTCTGTAGTGTCTCTGTAGATTATCATCTGCCATTTATCTGGGGGCATGAAGGTGCCATTTGTTATTTGGACAATGAATGGTGCACACTGGAAAACCTCCCGATACACACAGCGTGGTAACAGTAATGAGACCAACAGCTCTGTTGCTATGGAGACTGGATGCAATAATTTTGACACTTTGGACTCATTTTCATTTGGGGTTTCACTTCAGCTGTTAATTATACAGTTCATTAGAGTTGTTGTGAACAGGAACAGCCTTTCATTGAATTATCAATGATCAAAACGTGTAAAAGAATAACCGTTGAATGATCCTCATGTGTTACTAATCAAGGTGATAGCTATTGGAATATAATTGCACTGTAAGAGCATTTTGTTAGTAATCACGCTAAAACAGAATGCAGCGCAAATCTCCAGCAACAGACGTTGTTCCACCTTTGCCATCCAATCCATTTGGTGAGTTTAATTCTTGTGAACCAGAGCCATTATGCAAATGTTACCTCATCTGTATGTAAATGTAATGTTTTTTTGGGGTGTAATCTGAGTTACATAGAAATGTTCCTCTTAGGTTTCATCCGTTCAAACAGCGTGGACATTTTCAACCATGTTTGCCTTGAAATAAAATAAAACTCATCAGTTGCTTTATTGTCCACATGAATCACCCAAGCCCATTCTTGTGTTGTGACAGTGAGATCTATCATTGTAGCCGCAAACCAACACCTTGCACCTATAAACAGCAGCACAGCGGCTGTGTTCCAGCTCTACACCTAGCCTGATATTAGGCACTATTTTTTGTGTAGGTAGTTATTCAAAGCTACCAAGACATGAAAAATACCCAACCCATGTTGGTATCCCTTGGGCTCAACTATCTATGCAAAAAAAAAATACATAATTTTTATTGATATGATTTATCTTGCTCTAATACAGTAGATGTACCTTAAATTCCATATGATTATAGATTTAGAGTTTAACAGTAAAACCAGGCATGGGGAAACAACTGAGCACAGGAGTAACATAGGAGGTGTTTATTTAGGTGTCAATTCCCAACAACAGCTCTCTGCTGCCAAAAACTGAACATATATGGTTTGACACTTTGGGTTAACAACATGTTTTTCTCCTCCACCCACTGAAATCACCGTCAGTTCTCTAAACCTGTGCAGAGGGAAAAGGGAGATCTGAAAAATGCAGTGCTGTCTGTTGGTAACTGTCTCTATTATGTCTACTTTCTTACTTTGTAATGTATAACTCTAAAATCAAGCCTTCACTAATGTTAAGTCATGCCCTGATATCCTTTCACAAGAGGACAAATATCAAACTCCTTTTAACAGCAAATCAAATGTGACACACTAGCATTTCCCTCTCAAACTGATTTAAAAGAATGATTGTCAGTTAAATTGCATGTTTTTTTGTATCTCTATACAAGAATCTAGTGACACATTTGATACTGAATGATGAAATAAAATGTTTCATTTAATTAAGTCTAGACTAAAAGTAACTTCCTGTAAAACTTTGGAATACGATTAACATTTGCCTTAAATTAGTAGGCAGCACATCAACTAAAGTGTGGGTGAACATGTTTCTCTTTTCATTGTTGGAGGAATATATTACTTGATTTATCTTCTGGGTGGAGAGTAACACTCCCTCTTTCTTGCTAAATTGCACAAACACAATCATTTTGTACCCAAAAAACACCAATTAGACTGAAAGAGAAACATGTCTGCACCTGAGCTCTCTCCGTATTTGAGATGCAACTAATGTGCACCACCTTGTCATTTCAATTTTCAGAAACCACACAAAATATTCAGGCTTGTAAATCTGTCGCATCACTGAGCTTAGACATCCTGTTTAGATAGTATTCAAATGGCATTTTGTCAGTGTGTTTTATCCAGTGAATCGTCATACCCTGAGCTGGAGGTTCTCCACCCACTGTCCTACTATCTTATACTCTGGGGTGGAGGAGTTGGTCATCTGGAACTGGTACAGGTCATAGCGTCCTGGAGCATCGCCGTTTTTGTTAAACACAACAGAGGTGCCGGCACTGCCTGTACAGAGCGAAAGAGAGAGAGAGAGAGAGAGAGAGAGGAAAGGATAGAAAAGTGTTAGCTGTTGTGACACAGAGAGAAACACATACACTTTGAACCCTTGTCTTTTTCTGTGTGTTGTTATACATGGGCCACACCTGGGAGCACAGCGTGTTTGATCTGTTACTCCCAGTTAAAAGCTCAACACACAGTGACCTATATCCTCAACCTTTTATGATAATCACGTATACAGGGAAGCATGCTCCCTACTGACCAATATAGCCCTTCCTCACCTGCTTCCTATGCAGCATCACGGCTGCCACAATGGCCTCTGGAGGAATACATTTTCATATTCCAAACACTTGAATATATCAACTCTCAGCTTTGCTTTCATATCGGAAATTCAAATTAACGCATACCTCCTCAGGTAGGAAGAAATGCATTTCAATCACACAGTGGACAACAACAGCAGATGCAGGGAGGATAAACAGGTCAGCCGGAGCATCATACGGTCCCCATATGCTCGCAGTGTGTAGCAGCCTGTCTCAAGCAGAGCCCTGAAGATTTCTCTAATTAGCTCAGAGGTCTGCGGACACCTGAAACATTACGCATGAGGAAAATGCATTTTCTCAATTTGAGGGAGCTCTCGAGCCTGTCAGTTGTGTTGTGCATATCACTCAATTATGACTGCAGATCATGTGCAGAGTAGTGTGTTCATTCAGATGTCAATCAACGCAAGATCTCTCTTATAGCAGTAAATGTTGAATGGCATTAATGTTTTGCCATTAATGCCATTCAACATTTACTGCTATAAGAGACTGTAGTACTTTATTTGTATACATGCATTGTTAATGAGGTCAGTTGAACTATCCAGAATGCTTAGAGACAATGAACAAGTGGTGCGTTTCACAAGTCTATTCACCTTGACACTGCATATAGTAGCTTGTAAACACAAATGGAGATACCATTTTTTTTAAATGGGACAAGGGGGAGTCTGATGCCACTTGGCATGGGAATTAAGTACTTTAATAGCTTTGGCTATAAAAAGTAAAGAGAGAGGACCAGCAGCATATGTCCAAAACTCTTTGGGAACATGTTGTCTTTTGTATCTGGAACAGTGCTCGTGGCTTTTGGATGCAAGGCCACTGCACCTTTTCCTTAGTTTGCAGCCAGGAGGGAATTTTGTCTGCCTCCAGTGTTTGTTCCAAGGACATTTGTCATTGAGCATTCAACAAAAGTTTCTGGCCAAAAGACTCTTGTTAAACAAGAAAGGCAGAGGTGTATTAAAACACTGTGGACATGCACCCAAAGGTTCCTTTTTGACCTTGTGACACCGTTGTGCATTGAGAATGTCAGTTTATAAGACTTTAAGTGTCCTTTGCAATGTTGATGCAGAGCCACAAATCCTTTACTCTCTGCTGTTGCGCTTTGTGACAGGACAATATATATATTAAAGATTACATTAATATATGCAGTGAGAACCGCAGAGCACTTCACCAGGACGGAGCTGCCATCCATGGAGGACCTCTACACCCGGCGGCTCAGGAAGAAAGCCCTCAGGATTATAAAAGACCCCCATCACCCCAGCAACAAACTGTTTGCAGCATCAGGAGTAAAACCACCAGACTCAGGCACAGTTTCATCCCACAGGCCGTAAGATTATTCTTCACTTGAGCTTGCACTATTTTTATTTTTATTGTTGTTTTTTATATTTATTTTTGTTATGTCTTGAAGAACCTGCGATCTGAGTTTTTTTAAACATTACATAACTAGACCGTAGCTGTGTATATGTTATGACAATAAACCTTTGAATCTTGAATGCAGATATGCCAATACTGGAGTAATTTGCCCCGTGCAGTCTTTTTGTTTGAAAGTAGAGCACTAATCATAGCTATCCATGTGCCTGCACAGAAAATGAATCCGAATTCATTTCGAGTGAGGTGATGGTGAACACTCTCTGAGTGTAAAAACCCAACAAAGAACTCAGTGGGTGACAGTCACCCTCCTGTCACTTCTGCTTCCACCAAACAGAGAGTAGACTGGTTGACACAGTGAATAAAGATGTTGACAAGGTATTGACTCCTATGAGCAGGAGCTCTGGCAGGGGAGCGATCCTTACTTTACGCTTCAGTGAAAACATGCAGCAAAACAAACACACAAAGTCATTCAGTAAAGTGACATGAGTGATTGGGCACTTGGCGCTCTTCAGCTTTAGAGCAAATAATTAAGCCGTGTCTCTGCATGTGGAGATACAAATGCATTAGAAATTCCTTTTTTGTTTTCTATTGCCTGATATTTTCAAGGGAGCAAAATGGTCTGCGTTGGCTCCTTAGTGAGAACGCTGTCTAAGATGAAAGATTTATGCATTTGCATGTGGCTCTGAACTAAGACATGACAAAAAAGTGCACCACCGCTGTGCCGAGCAGAGTGGGTGGACCGGGGATCCACTGCTGTGTTTCTCTCGCATCATTATTCTATCCTTTTCTTCTGCCTCTCAGTCTTCAGCTCTGTGACTCCAGCACAGTGGGGAGATCAACAAAGGAGGCTTACACTCCTTCGCTCTCAAACATACATTAGCAGAGGCACGTACACAGAATAATGTGCGTGGTTCCAGTCTTTAAATGCAATAAGGGGCAGTGAGATGTGCCTGACGGAGCCTCAACCGAACAACCTCTGCCTGCCAGGGAAAAGGTTTGAGAATATAAAAGCCAGACAGGAAGGAGAACAGGAGGTGGAGCAGGTATTCTTGGCTCGGGTGTAATGAACCGGCATATTTGTCAGCGCCACATGAGGGTAAATGTTTTTTAGAAAATGAAAATACCCCCAAGAAGTCAGCACAACCTCAGAGGGTTATTTAGATAGGACTGCAGATGCTCAGTCCCATGCATGCATCTGTACCCAGTTAAAGTCTGCTGAAAAAGTTAGCCGTGCAAAGGCAATTTCATATATTTGGTACTTTAGTTCCACCTAAAAATGTCTCCTCACCTGCTGCCATAGTAGAGAGAGGCTCTTTAGGCTTTATCTCACTGACAGAGGTTTGGTTTCACGTTTGTTTACAAGGAGTTGTCAAGACTTATTAACCGTGTACACATGATCAACATGCTGCTTACACTGATAAAACAAATGTGCATAGGATCACTTTTGGATTCATTTATATTGAGGATGAGATGCTATTGTTTTAATCCCTTAAAATAAAGATTATGGAGACATTTCATACTTTTTTATGATCCCCAATACCAAATAAAAACATATCAAAAAGGTCACATGTGTGCACCAGGTGACATGTTCCCTCATTGTGATAAATATGATCTAGTAATCTGCAGCTAGAAAGACTCCTGTTTGAGTAACGTTTTCTACCATCTATTGTGCCCAAAAAATACTGAGCCTTTAAAAAATGTAATTATACATTTATGACATATTTATAAGATTAACGTCTTCAGTAGGAATGAATGTAACAGCCTATGCTATAGGGAGGCAGAATAGGCAAGTCAATCTAAAATATAGATATATTTCGACGCTGTATCCAAATAGACTGGTAGAAATGTCAGAAGTTGGATCCTACCCTCTGCTTCACTCAGCATAAAATGAACTTCAGGAATGTTTTAGATGAAGTATAATGGATCAGGCTTTAGCAGCATTACCTTGTGAAACCCTCTGTTGCATAATGATAATATATGATCCTTGAATCTGGTTCTCAGCTGTAAAAATAGGTAAAAATTGAAATTATTTTCAGGAAAGGTTACTTATAGGAAAAAAGATCTTCCTGTGCCAGAGCCAGAGGAATTCATAAAAAACAAGAAATAACAACTCAAAATCTATGTTTCGACTAAAACTGATCTCAACGGGATGGATTTGTCACTCGCTTACAGATGAATTAGGAAGACACAAAACAACACAACCTCCCAAACTAAAACCAGCTACGGAAAAATGGGTGGGACTTTCGGAAACAGTTCTAAATCGGTTTGAATCCTACCTAAAGGACAGAAACAACTTTGTTTCTATAGGTACATACACATCTGAGTTGACAAATATGACATGTGGGGTTCCTCAAGGCTCCATCTTGGGGCCTCTTCTCTTTAACATCTACATGCTACCACTGGCTCAGATAATGAAAAACAACAAAATAAGTTACCATAGCTATGCAGATGACACACAAATCTACGTAACAATTTCACCAGGAGACTATGCTCCAATTCAAACACTGAGTAAGTGCATTGCACAAATCAATGACTGAATGTGTCAGAACTTTCTCCAATTAAACAAAGATAAAACTGAGGTAATGGTTTTTGGAGCAAAGTCAGAACGTATAAAAGTGAGCGCTGAGCTTCTGTCTGCAATGTTCAAACCAACAGATAAAGCCAGAAATCTAGGTGTAGTCATGGACTCTGACCTGAGTTTCAACAGTCACATTAAAACAGTTACTAAATCAGCCTACTATCACCTAAAGAATATATCTAGGATTAAAAGACTAATGTCACAGCAGGATTTGGAAAAACTTGTCCATGCTTTTATCTTCAGTAGACACGACTACTGCGATGGTGTCTTCACAGGTTTCACTAAAAAATCTATTAGGAAGCTGCAGCTGATTCAGAACGCCGCTGCTCGAGTCCTCACTAACACTAAGAAAGTGGATCACATCACTCCTGTTCTGAAGTCTTTACACTGGCTTCCTGTGTGTCAAAGAATAGATTTCAAAATACTGCTGCTGGTTTATAAAGCACTGAATGGTTTAGGCCCAAATTACATTTCTGACCTCCTGCTAAATTATGAACCATCCAGACTGGTCAGCTTTCTGTCCCCAGAGTCAGAACTAAACATGGTAAAGCAGCGTTCAGTTATTATGCTCCAAATATCTGGAACAAACTCCCAGAAACCTGCAGGTCCGCTGCAACTCTGACTACTTTTAAATCCAGGCTGAAGACTTTTCTTTTTGTCGCTGCTTTTAATTTAACTATTCATATCTTAGACTGCACTGTAACTTTTATCCATGAATTTTTTCTTTTAATGTTTTAAATGTAAAATTAATTAATTTCTCCATGACATTTATGAGAGGGACTGCTCGAAAGTAGGATATTTGGGATATCCATCGTAGCCAGGGTTTCCGATCAGTTTTTGGGTGATTTGTACTGAGCAACAAGTATCACATCACCGACGGGTGAAAAATAGTGTTTTGGTAACACGGGGTGTTCAGGTAACACTTAAAGACTTTGTTATGGAACGCAAAGCAGAGTAGGGGGCTAGTACACCCTCCTGAGGGTCCGATTGTGGATGTCATGCGAGCAAAACATGGTGAAAACAATCAGTCTAAATTAACAATCGGGACGAATGTTCGGATTTCCAAAGGGAGGTTCTGTGAATAAATAAAAAATCAGGAACCGAAATAATTGACCTATTCATATCTTAGACTGCACTGTAACTTTTATCTTTTAATGTTTATTTTATTAGCTTTTCTTTTTAACGACTGATTTTAAATGCCTTTGTCTGAATGTCTTTCATTTTTGTAAAGCACCTTGAATTGCCTGGTGCTGAAAGGTGCTATATAAATAAACTTGCCTTGCCTTGCCTTACCATGACAGAATAATGGCGCAAAATTAAATGCCAATTTAGTCGTATAATAAGGCTAGAAATCTGTTCAAACTCCTCAAGTTCTACCTCTGTTAATGACTGATGACACTATTATAGCGTGATTTAATCGGTTTTGCTACCAAGAGTTTGTTCTTTTTTGAACACGTGACACACTGAATGAAAGAAATATTTTAAGTTTTTAAGTTACAGCATGTTTTTGAAAGAAATATGAATCCAGAGTGTCCATGTATTGTTGTTCATTCATTTAACCAGGCAAAGAAACAACAAATATGTTGTTTATTAGAATTAAGTTTATATTTTGTGCATCATTTTGTGTTGAAAATATACACTGAAATAAGACATAATAAAGAATCAGGATCTAATGTTTTAATTAGTATGTCTATCCCACTTGAGTACATACTGTACAAGTACATTTTTCCTATATATCTAATAAAAACCCACATATGAAACATTCAACACTTAAGGACACAAAATAAGATGGGTCCTCCTTTTAAAGTAGGCCAGTTTTGGGATATGATAACGCTGATTCTGTACTTTAAACAGCTGAATCTTATCTAGAACATTTTGTGAAGACACAATGTACTTCAGAAGAGACTTTAATGATCAGTGGCTGACATACATGCCAGCACATTTGTAATGACAAAGGTTTAAACTCATCTCCCATCTGGCTCTCTTCCTCCACTTACTCCTGCATTTCAGAGCAGTTGTCATTAATAGCTATTTGCCATTAATTGTTAAATATCTTCCTCTTTCTGCAAAGGGCTGAATAATGCAGAAGTTCAAGTACTGGCAGACACATACTATATATCATATTGGCTCATAATACAACACAGTTCAAGAATATAAAAATGGGTTTGAGCTATCATTTAAATGCTGTTTCAATTTAAATTGAAGCTGACACATAAGCAAGTGCATATGGCAAGTATAGAGAATGGGGGGGTATTTACTTTTTTCTCATTTGCCTACTTGCTTTAGTCTGAAGCTATTATGTCCACACTTTTTTCTCTAAATTGCATTTTCAATTGACACTGGGGATTGATGTGGACACAGCAGCTTCAAGCAAATACTTGGAGGATAATGTAGTAGTTAAAGGAATAGATACCACATTTTAAGAAGTACATCTATTTACTTTCTTGCCAAAAGTTAGATAAGAACATTCATGTAAACTTTCCTCTCAGGGCCAGTGTGTGGCGAATACCTATAAATCCAATACCAATCCCTCAAAAAATCAAAACAATGATAGAGCACACCATGTTTTTTTTCAGTTTGAAGGGTACTTGTTTTGCTTTGGATGTTGTATTTTGCTTTGATTTGACCTTTTGTCAGAAGTACACCCCCTCCCGCTCACTCTCCCCACCCTCATCTGGTCTGCTAACCATCCCCACTTCACGCCTCGTCACCATGGGTGCTCGGGCTTTCAGCCGCTCTGCTCCCTGACAGTAGAACTCCCTCCCGCCACACACCCGACAGTCTGAGACCATCACAACATCCAAATCCACCTCAAAGTCACCTGCTCAGACTAGCCTGCTCACTGAAGGGCTCACCAGTCTCTACGCGTCCCTGAAATGTTATTGTTCTTGTCCCCCTCATTTGGGTATTTGGTTGTTTGTATGGTGAACACTGAGGCGGATAGCTACAAATGTTTTTGTTAAAATATATTTTAAAAAGCTCTATTTGCTTGTTGGGCATTATGACTTGTTTTCTCTTTTACATTTCTATTTCTAACTGCTCAAAAATAAATCCTATCTGATCCATATTTAACATACAGTATAAGATAAGATACAATTTACTTTATTGATGTACAGAATTTGTATTGATATACTGTAGATTTGAGAAAATATTGTTCAAATATTCAATCAACTCTGAGCAAGAAGAACATTTTCCAGAAAAATGTCCAATCATTTTAAAACCACGTCTTTAAAGGGCCCATGTCATGCTTTTCCGGTTATTACCCGTCCCCTTGTGTTATGAAGGTTTTTATGCATATAAACGGTCTGCGGAGTCAAAAACCCTCAAAGTACACCCTGTAGGGAGTAAAACTCTAACACGCCTCTAAAACGCCTTGTTGGAGATTTCTCATTTACTTCCTGGGCACTCTGACGTGGGGATACCCAGAGGCCACACCCTCTGCCAGCCTTTCACGAAACAAAGCTTCCCAATCCTTTCAGCGATTCATGCCGGATATGTACAGCGTAGGGCACTGAAGAACGATGCTGTTCCTACTTTGTTTGGACCAGCGGGAGATTCGGGTACACAACCTGTAAGTATTCATTGGTGTTTGTGTATTTATGATGTTTAAAACAAACAAGGTATCTACCACGACTGTTTCAATGGGTAAACGTTTTTCGGGCTACTAGTTTGGGATCGCGGAGAAATGCTCTCCGCAGACCCATTCTCACAGCGTTATAAACCTTTTTCTTACTCAATATCAAGCCACACTTATTGTTTTTACTTTGGCTGTGAGTGTTTGTGTGTGCTCAGGATGCATTTAGCTTGTTCTCCAACAAGCCGTTTAGGACAGAGAGTGAATACACATACTTTACAGAGATGCTGTATGAGAAACCAATGTGAGTTTGAACAATTGCACAGTATAAATCTATTTTAGTAGACCTCAACAATGGAATTATGATCAGTAGAAATGGCCATGACATGGGACCTTTAACTATTCTTGTTTCTTTTCATGAAATTGTCCAAAACTAAAAACAAGTTTTAACCATTATTTTCCCCTTCACACATTTTGGCAGCATTTTCTGATCTTTACAATGTGATACTCACCATTGAAGCTGGTGTTTCGTATGTACTTCAGAAGAATCTTTCCCTCGGCAGTGTCCATGTGTGGACACACGCCAGGATGATCAGGACACAAGTCTCTATGCATGTTGTGCAGAGCGTGGGCCATGGCGTACACCGCGTCAATCACAAACTGCACCTTGCCTTCCTGCTCGTACTTAGAATCTGCACCGATGCGCTCCTTGCCTGAGGGGAGAAAAGGAAAGAGGAGGACTTGTAGTAAAATACACCATGAGCCATTAGACATTACATCCTCCCTGCACGGCCTATCATCCCCAGCTGCATTTTTATTCCTCCATTTACCATTTTCTGCCAGTCACTTCAATTGTGATGTTGTAGAAATGAATCCTAAAGGGACAATGCCGCACAGCAAATAAGACGACACATTTCATTCCCACATGGAAAATATCAAGCCGGGCTGCGAGACAAAGTGTTTGTCAGAAATACAGCCGGCACATATTGAATTACTGAGGTGTATTATAAAGTAATAAGCTGCTAAGATTGGACCTCACTATAGTCCCATATGCAAGGTGATGAAGATCCCCATGGTCTTTTGTAACATACTCTTGTTCAGGGGCTTCCTGCTTTTTTACATCCTCCTTCTAGAGCACTGCTCTTTCACTACTGGCTGCTGTAAAGGTGTTGCCTCATGCTGCGGATGCTCTGCTTGAATACATCATTTACAAACTCTGCTGGATTTCTGTTTTTGTTACGAAACGGAATTAGCCTTTTATTTCTCTGGTAGATGAAAGCTGCATTTCAAGGACTGAATGGAAATTATAAAAACAAAAATACTGCCATTATGTTCAGTAATAATCATTATAATCATCATCATCATCATCATCATCATCATCATCATCATCATCATCATCATCATCATCATCATCATCATCATCATCATCATCATCATCATAACTTCGATATTCAAGCTCCCAGATAACAAAAAAATGCACCATGGAGGAAATAAATCTGAATACTAAAAGACAATTTTCTCCTCACTGATAGCTGCTCACATTGAGAGCTCAGCGGGGGGCAGATGTTGATAATAACACACATATAAGGAAGTGGGAGACTTGCATAAAGGGTCACAAGCATTCTGTGCTGACATTTCAAGTAATTTTTTTCAGATCTACACATACATTTCAGCCCACACATAACCTTTGAGCTTTTCAGAGCTCTGCATTGTGTGATAAATGGACAGGCTTTGAATGCAAATGCCTCCCGTTTTTATTTAACATCCATAGATATCAGCTCAGCTTGAGGTGTAAAAAAAGAAAATAGAAACAGTTATAATGCAAGAAAAGATAAAAGACATTTACAGGCATTTTTCAGTGGGTTTGTGGGGCTCAGTGAGTGGACGAGCATCTCCTGTCTTTGACGCATGATAAAAGACACCAAACAGGAGATTATAAAGGAAACAAAATCCCCCAGCAAACAGTAATTTGTGTCAAACTGCCATTACCGTCATCACATATGCAAGCAAGATTAATACAGCATCCCACATCACAGGCATCATCCCCTTAGATAATGAATGCAGCGCAATGCCTGTCACAGCGTTGACAGGCAGGGTTTAGGTAATAGGAGAATGCATCACTGTTAACAACACTATCATTAATGTTTCCATAAAGATGGTAATAAAGCATAATGGGGGCATGTCTCATTTTCACTCAGCTTTTTGTCCTTTTGCCTGTAATTTCCAAGCTAAAGAAAGTGTGCCTCGGCTCTGTGCGGTTAGCACACACGGCACGACTCTGCTGAGCTGTCAAGGTGATGGGTTAAGGAGGAAGAGGGTGGGAATATGGGATTTAAGAGTTACAGGACATTAGCTACAGGAGCAGCCAGTGTGTAGTATGACTAAGACAGGTAATACATTATTATTCTAATAATAAACTCTGCCTGTCCTGCACCCGCTGGGTAGAAACACCTGGTGTAAGACTTTCTTGTGGGAATTAAAACCCAAACAGTGGATCTGCAGTTAGTGATGCGAACAAAAGGTCCAGTTCACATCAACCTGACAAGCGAGGGTGAAAATATGCATCGTCTATTAGTGTAATGCAGACTTGTCTTACATAGTTCGTGCCAAAAACTCATGTACCTGTGCATTTACGGCTCGTATCCTCTCTCTTCGAGGCACTGAGGAGCCTGCAGTCAAAGTTTTCCTCCCAGAATTCAGCAAACCACACGTTTCTGCGGTTGTTCTCCAGAGTGAGCCCAGTAAAGTATTCATCAAACCCTGGGTGCGGAGGAGAGAGGAGAATGACTCAGTTCCGGACCAATTATCAACCAATTCAAACCTGGGGGAAATGAAGCGAGACTTGCTGCAGTGGTGTCGTGGAGGTGGGGGTGCCGGCCGCTAGATGTTGGAAGCACACCAGCAAGCACTACTTCATAAAAAATTGACCACGGAGTTTCCTCTTCCTCTCAAGCCCCCATGGAACTTTAATAATTTCTTTCATCTAGGATATTACATTAATTAAAAAACAGGATGCATAATAAATAACGCAGAGATTGTAAATGGTGCTGCAGCCTGTTGCCCCGGGCTGCGAGGGTCCTGCAGGTGCTGAACAGGTTTTTTATTCCCCAGATACATCACAATGGAAAAGGATTGAAGGCATGATGCATTCGCTTAAGACTAATTTAAAAAGGAATTAGACGCCTGTATAGAGCATTTGCTTCAGGAAGGGTAACTTGCTGCAACAAAGGAAATACAAAGCTTGTATGGTGAATTTGTTCTTGTTTGTGCAACTTTACCACCCAATGTGGGTCAGGGAAATAAACTGGAACATAACTTCATTTGTGATGCCGTATTTTTTTTAAACCGTCTCACAATTCTCTTGAGAATAATCTGCAATTTCACATTTTTACATCTCTCTGTCTGTGTTATCCAGTCATATCAGATGAGTCGTGGGTAGAGGTGATAATGGCTAATCAGAGCTGAATGACTTTCTTTTCAAAAGACCATCAATGATGCATGGTGGATTAATAATATTCTCACTGCCTACAGAGCGTACATTTGTCCTGGGTAGACCTCACTTAATTACGGGAAGCTTCATAAAACTCAAGACTTTCAAATTTCCTCGATTGTATTAAGGAGCAGTTATTGGGACTGGGAAACTGGATGGAACATAAAATAAATGGAACATGCTGCGAATACTCCATTTCTGCTCAATCTGTTCAGTGTGTAGTATAATTTCTTCCTTTTTCTTGTTGGTGAACTACAGTTTAAAATCTACTCTTAATTTGAAAAGTTATTCTTTCGGGGATATAAAAAAGAAACCCTATCAGTTCTTATTATTAAAATCTGAATTAAAGCTTTTCTCCAATCCAATTATTCAACAATGATACCGTAGAGACCAAAGATACTAATTCCTCCGCAGTTGAGATTTAGGATTATTATTATTACTGCACAATTTGGTAAAACCACACTGATGAATGTACCTGGGATGACACAGCAAAGGCTGAAATAGTTAAATGTAAGAGTTTCGTGATCAAAGTACCCAATTTGTCCATACTGACTTTAGTCTGGTCATGTACTACCCACGGCCAAATGCAAGAACAAGGTCACACTTGTTCTCTGAGGATTGTTGGAAAGTCAATGTGAAAAGTAGAAAATTGCAACTAAAGTGGAAATAGATGAGGCAGGGGGCAAAGTGGGAGCACCATTTGTATTTGTGTTGTGAAAGGGGTCACTCCAGGTGATGAACCCAGAGAGAATGATCACCTGACTCTGCATTTCCTCTCAGGTAGGGCCCCTAAGCTCTAAATCGTTAATGCTAAAAGCAGCTGTTTGCCTACAAATTCACCATATCAACAGTTTAGGAGACCGGATGAATGTGTTTGAAGCTTGTTTTGCTGCCTCCCTCGAAAAAGATCCCCCAAAGCAGCTGTGATCGATATTATTTATTAACAGCAGATTGCACGTCTACTTCACCCAAATAGAGCTAAAAGGAGATTTAATAGTAAAAACATGAGTCCAAAGAAATGCTGATGGGACCTGTAGCGGCAATAACTCCCTATGAGTTAGCTGCTGAGAGGCTAAAAAGTGCTCTTTGCTGTGACGCGTTCCATGTAAGGCTGCGGCCCCACGAGGACGAATTCGGTCGTTTGCGTTACTGTTTAGTGTCATATAGACCGTTCGGCCACACGAGGACGACCGAATATGGCACTAAACGACTGAGGAAACGACAACGGGTCCCAAGGTGGATAGAAATGCATACGCCACTCTCTGGGGGGTCAAACAGCTCCGTGTGTGCGCCCTATACGGACATTTTCAGATCACTGATAGTGATTGCGCAATAGCCCCGCCTCTCCCCACCTCTTCTGCTCACCTCCGTTTACCCCGCGCCAGTGCTGAAGTGTTTCGCCACCAACAACAACAACAATGGCGGATCGCAGAGTTGCTATCGTGCTCCGGACGCTATTGACCATGCTACAGTTGTTTGTGCAACATCTACAGCAATAATGATGAGGCAATAGTCCCGCCTCTCCCCACCTCTGCTGCTCACCCCCACGTCAAAGTAAACTGCATCCTGAATTCAGATTATTTATCTTTCTCTCGCGAGTGAAGTCTAATCTGACAGGACGGAGACACGCAGCTCTGCTCACCTGCAGCTCCTCCCGCTGCAGCAAAACACACACTTCAAGTCAGATCATCGCCCTTAGCTATTTTAATTACCTCTCAAACTCCCTAAACTAGTTATAAATATGTTTATTTTTTACTGTCGGCCGGGTCACTCATTATTGGATCAGCTGCTGCATGAGACAGACACTGACGCTGTCCGAAGAGAAGGAGGAAAAAGAGAGGCTCCGTGTATTTTATCATTATATTATATAGAGTCGTTATTCATTTGTTTTAAAGCTCAATAAATAACAAAG
The DNA here is from genome assembly GCF_902827115.2 of Pseudochaenichthys georgianus. Classification (NCBI taxonomy): domain Eukaryota; kingdom Metazoa; phylum Chordata; class Actinopteri; order Perciformes; family Channichthyidae; genus Pseudochaenichthys; species Pseudochaenichthys georgianus. The sequence goes on from NC_047509.1 coordinate 14,841,899, forward strand.
AAGACCTTTGACCGGCACTTTTATAATTTTGTCCGGAAGATTTCAACTTTAATACACGCTGACTGGCGAAAAACTCTGCCCGGTTCCCTCGGCCCCCACCGCGGAGAATAAACAGAAGGGCAACCATGACAACCATGCTTCTTCGCTGCTTTTGTGGAGGAAGTTACAGCGCCACGTAGAGGCTCCTGCATATGTACTGCAGCTTCTCCAGCGGTTGGAGCTAAACGGAGCGGTCTCGTGTGGGCAGACACTATCCGGATAATTATTGCATGTGGACGGAAGCTGTTTGCGATTGCGTTTGCGTTAATCCTATGCGTTTAGCCGTTTTCGTCCTCGTGGGGCCGCAACCTAAGAGTCCGTAGTCCTTTGTAGTCCATGGTGTTTAATAATTGAACTGCTGAATATGTGAAAAGGCAATGTGTCAGTGTTGGAATCACAACTTGTTTCACATCTCAGTGACCCAAACGAACGATGATTGCCTGATGTTTTTCATACAATTTTATAATAATATCTTTGAAATGTTTTCTTTTTTTGAGTAATTGTACAGACACCAAAAAGACTACACAATTGAGAAAATACACAGTACATTTTGAGCAATAATCTGGTTCTCAGCATTAATATCATTGTTAATAACAATATAACATTGTGTACATTTTAATGTATATTTTATACATTTTGAAATATTTATTGTTTTTATAACTGTAGTACAATGAGCGCATTTGACTTTAAGCTCTTATGTAAATGTTCATTTATATATCTTATTGTATTCATTTTATTTCCGTTTTGTTTTATTGATCAGATTTAATTCTAAATCCATCAGGACCAAAACCTCTCGCAACAGTTTCTTCCCCTCCGCTACCGGCCTCATCAATAAGGCCCCCCCCCCCCCATGACACTTTACTTCAGCCACATCATAAACTCTATGCATTACACTAATGCACACAATGCACAACAACATCTGTTTTCTTTTCTTATTACTGCCGATGTTTATTTTTATTCCATATTTTATTCCTTTTTATTCCATTCCATTGCAATGTAAATACTGTTATATTTATATTTTACTATATTTTTTCTAGTTCTCTATCTCTGTTTTACTTACCATAACATAACCTGATTCTGATTCTAAAATGAAGCGACCGTAACAAAACCACCTTTCCATCCTGGAGTAATAAAGTATTCTGATTATAATAGTACCAAAAAAATAAAAGGTAAAATAGGAAAACAACACGTGGTGAAGTCTGTAGTGTGAGTCTCTGTGCGTACGACGTACCTTCGATGGAGGAGCGTTTGGGCAGGATCGTGACGGCTCCCACTGCTACATCCTCGAGCTGGAGGATGGGGTTGCCTTTGGACCCCCAGCTGTCAGATCCAATCCACAGGAAATGGCCCACCTGATTGGCTCTCTTGGTGGCATTGAGAACTCCCCTGCAAGGACATCCGTATTAGAATTAGGAGAGAGCACAGGGGGTATGTGCAAACTAATATCTATTACACAAAAGCACAGCTGGTTTAAGGACTTGGAAATTACACCTCTGGTTTGTACACTTCTTCAATTCATCTCGTTAAAGCTGAGAGAAAAAGGAGAGGATGTATTGTTATGGTTTTCTATTGTTTATATAAGTCATGTGTGTTTACGATAACAGGGAGTTACAATAATTAACCACCATGTCTTCCACTCCTCTTTTCTTTTCCATTTCATGAGCATTCATTCTAAATGTACAGGTAATAAATATTTGATTATTTGCTTCTTTACATAAATATATCCCAAGGGGAAATGTAAGAGAAACCGCATCTCTCTGTTGCTTTGTTGTGATCTGTATTTCAACTTCTCCCGCAAGGCATGATTGTGTTTGTGTTGTTGGAGGTATGCCTGTGTAGCAGTGATCCTGTATGCATTGCAGATCGGTGCCTGGAGCCTGTCTTCAGGAGCTGCTGCTCAAAGATTAAAGACCTCAACGTGGCAACCCATCAACGCGCCTAAACAACACGAGAGCAGCCAGAATGTGCAGTGCTCCTCACCGTATGTCTTCTTCACTGGCGAAGATGATGACTGCCCGCGAGTGCGGCGTTTCCAGCAGTTGTTGGATGGCTTTGTCAAAATCCTCCAGCTTGGGGTTGTGGGGAATTTTCAACGACTGGGCCATGCAGATTCCACCTTTTTTACGAGGGAGGAGTAAGAAATGATAAGGCCTCTGGGATGATCCACCCATTATCACTCTTACACACAGATGTACAGTAGGAAGTGGCACACTCTTACAAAAAAGCCTGGGGTCACAATAGCTGCTGTTTTCCGATGGAAATCTCAAGAATATTGAAATGGTAAACATGTCAACACAATAGTGAGCTTTGATGATGCAGTCATGGTTGCTATAAAGCCTAAATGATGGTCTTACAGTGTATACATTTACATTTTGGCAATGATATGAAAACCACAGGGGCATGCAGTATAACACTCAAACTGCAGCTTTCGACTGAGCACTGCAGTCATTCCACAGAGAGAGGGAGTTATGAACATATCAGCTGTAACCAATTCAATAATCCACGCCAACAGGGACATATCGCTACATGTTTCATAATATGGATTTGAGAAAATCCAACAGCTTGCCATTGAATTTTCATTAAAAGTCATTATCAGACATAACTTGTTGGACCAATCATATAGCACAGCTGGCAATAACAAACAAAGAGAATATTAATACTGACCATAAATCATTCTCAGACAGGTCGCTGCTGATGAGTTTGTACACACTCTAAAAACAAATGCCTTGGCTCAACAAAGAAAATCAACACACACAACAGTTTGCATCGATGTTTATTGAGTTAAGACAACTTCTAATGAAATTGTCTCAAAGCAACAAAGTTATTTGAGTTAGGGGAGAAGGCTTTTCCTCTACAATCAGAGGTGTTTTTAATTACCACTTACTTGATAATTGGTATTATAAAAACAAGTTTTGAAGTTGATTATTCAAAAGATTAAGTTGTTCTGACTAGTTTTACCGTATGATTTAAAAGGAATTTTAAGTTGTATGTACTTAATTACCCTCATTTGGGATACACGTTTTTAAATTGACAACCATTTATAAAATAAGTTGCTTTTTCATGTTTTTGCCTTTAAAGAAAGAAATTAATTGATTCCACAACAAAAATATTAGGCAATTCACTTTTATTTATTATGCATGAACACCTGAAATCACAGCTGACTGCAGGAGAGAGGAGAACCATTTTATAGTTTGGCTGCAGCACGTTGATTGGCTGCTGGAGAATGAGGTGAAATGTAATAGGTTAAAGAGAACGCCTGTGATGAGCTGATTATATGCAGCTGCGGAGTGGATGTATACACACCCAGTCTTCCTGAAAGAACTTGCGCTGAGCTTCATTTCAATCTTGAAAATAAATAACACAAATTGAAATTGCCCCACAAATAATAAATAAACACATTAGCCACATTACCATGGGACATGGGGACACAGCAAATACATGCTGCCATCACAACGCAGTTAGAGGCCTTTGCAGATTTAAAACCAGTGCCAAATATGTCAAATCTGTAAAGTTTTTGTAAAACTACAGAAACAAACTCTCAATGGCCACCAATCTGCAGATCACACACATCCATTTGACAAAAGATGTAACAAAGATGTTTACACTGCCGTTAGTCATTATTTCAAACAGTATGAACACATTTAACGCAGAATGCTCATTCATTTGTTTCCCTCGACCACGATGGTTGCCATCGTATGGTCAGACCCTGGGGTGGACCGGTCACTGATGAAGACGATATTCATGTCCTTATGAAGAACATTAAATAATAGGTTAGCGCATAAGAGATAATGAATTAGGTAATTGCATACTTTTTAAACTGTCACTCTTAGTGAATTCAGAGCCATTATTACCAGATGCTAAAGCAACGCTGGTATTGTTTTCATCTATTGAGTCTGCATGTGTGTGTTGTCATGGCAATGTGGTCCTGAAGACACTCAGAGGTCCTTTTGAGTACTTTGCCTAGTGTTTAAATGCATGTGGACAGATTTTGTCAATCCCAACCGTGCAAGTTTTAGTGTCCCTTCTCATCTTTTTAGCAGGTTCCATACAATATGTGAGCTGGTTAAGAAGAGCAGAAGCCACTTTTCAAATGTTACACAATCCCTTTCCCACGCCATTGCTGTCAACACCTATCCATGCTGAACGTTGCTAAGATATTATTGATTGGGGTGTGGCCAAGAGTGCAATATGCTTCGAAATGTAACTGACACTATTTTATACACTGTGCCCGTGGATTTTATTTTATTTTAAGATTTTTAATTATGTCGCTAAACTCCTTGAAAAGGTCCTCTTCCTTTTCTCCAAGGTACACGACAAGGCAGCGGATGGCTATAGTTCTCTGCGTACTTCAATTGTATTGTGCTATTTTTGAAAAAGGAAAAAAAGAGAAATTACCTAAATGAATATATTCTGAATGGGTGACTGCCAACAACTTGCATTTCAATGACAACTCTAAATAACGATCCTACCTCAAGAAGCATGTCCTTGATCTGCTTCACGAGATTCATTTTTTAATAAAAAGCGATATCACAATAGTAACCAAAGTATTTGTACTCTCACAGTAGCCTCTACTACTTTGTATCCTCTCACAGAACTATTCACAGTTCAAAGGCGGCTAATTTTGGTCAAACAGCAATTTGCCTATACAGTGCAACTACAAGGCTATACTGTATTTGAATGACAAAAGATGATACTCACCTTAAAATGTCCTTTGTATATTTCTATTTGTCTTAACTGCCGGAACTTGTCCAGGCATGTTAAGTGGGAGTGGACTTGAAATCCTTAACTCAAGGTGTAGAACAATTAAGTTATCAAGCCAATTGCATTACTTACTACAACTTGAATTTTGTTTGAAGTCAATTAACGCAGAAATCAGACTTCAAATTACACACAATATTAAGTTGATGTAATTACCAACATTATTACATCATCACAACTTATAAATTAATGTTTGCAACTTAAAATGTTTATCTAAATCAATTAACTCACATTTTTATCTTGCAACCATGCATTTAATGAAGTGGAGGTGAAAGGTCGCCTGAATTTGTTTTTAGAGTGCAGGATGAAGGGTACTGATTGCTTCCATGCGTTACTAAATAGTTGCTATGCACTGTATTTGGCACAGTGTATTATCCCATTTAGCTTTTAGCATTTTGTCAGCTATTGTTGCCTTTAATGTTTCTATTAAGCTCAATATTTTGTGTAGAAACAAAATTATATCTTAAAAAAACAAAAAAGTTGAGCTTTCCTCCATTATGGTAATTACAGGTGCAGAGGACAAGCTGACCTTTGAGGCCCTTTGGATAAACAGATAGTAAGATCACCTGTGCTGTGCAAAGGAACTATGTTAGGCCTGATTTGAGGGAGCAGTCTATGTCCTTAGTCAACAGCAAAGCAAACCAATTAAAATGTATCCCACTCAAGCATTTTAATAGCCTAGCCAATAACCTTTCAGTTTGAGTTTCCATGAGTAGACAGAGAAATGGAAGCATCTTCTAATTGCCAGTCTCCTCAGGCTCATTACTTGAGTATAAACAGCTTTTAGCTGGCAGATCACACATCTCCAGGCTCAGTTTACTGTGGCATTTCTAATGGAAGAAGATAGAAAAATGACAACTGCTGAGTCTCCTCTTAACTATCCATTTTTAAGTATCAGCCGACAGAATTAGGAATATTTTCAACACGAGAAAAACATTTTGTATGTGCCAAAAGACCGCTGGGATGGCTGCTGTTATCCTCCCTAAGTGGACTCAACATAAAAATGGAGATCCTGCAAATGGCCTAGCTGTTGCTTAAGGGTTTGTGGGATCCTGTTAAAGTGTAACGTGTTTGGTGTCAATTGTGCAGAGCAGACAGCGTTGTTGGTCTCCAAGGGACAGCACTAAAGCTCTCTCTCAGCACAAGGATTTCAGTTCAGCCAGAAATCCTACAGTGACACTGCACTTCTAGGTTTATAGTTCAGGAACCCCTAGCACTGTAAAACATGATATCCTGGCATATAAGCAGCACCTTTCAGTTATAGGGGGATGGTATGTCTGCAGGTAGTTAACACATTAGCGTTAAATCCAGAGTAGGACAAAAAAGAAAAAGCCTATGTTTTTCACTGGGAACTTAAAGATAAGAATGGAGAAACCAGCTCGAGTGCGCTAGAATTTGAAAATACACAACCGGAAAAATCTGCCTCTTCCTTCAGACTTCCTACAGAGCCCCTCCTCCAACACACACGAACACGCACATGACCAATGAGGGCACGAGATAAGTTTGTGCACAGATGGAAGGCTGACAGGCAGGTAGGCCAGTAAAAAGCACGACCAGTTACTTTAGCCGGGCGCTAAAGTAACTGGTCGTGCTTTTTACAGAGCTACGGCTTCCACAGATGAAATGTGTTTATGTATTTATTGTCAAAGCATTTAATATATTCATTGCTATTGGGATGTTAAGAGCATTCCATGGAATATAACAAAAAGGGTTTCTGAATTGAATTACCTACCCCACCTTTAAGTCTCATGAGAATGCATTAACTCCATTAAGACGTAAAACCTTGGGGGCTTGTGTGAAGAGTTATAATGGTATAACAGTCTTGAGCAGAGAGATATTAAAGGTCACAACAGTCAATAATACAGACCACAGAAGCCACTAATGAAGATAAGAAGCATTTGGAGCAGGTCCCATCTTCAGAGAGAGACGGAGCAAAGAGCTGAACACGGAGCGGGATTAAGGCTGCCCTTAAGACTGCGGCCAGGCAGTTAAGCAGCGGTGGCTAAATTATTGAAAGCCTGCAGAATACCCCATCTGTCAGTCAGTCGAATGGCCAGTTAGTCAGGGAGTCAGACATGATGGTTATGAAAGTATCGTATCTATACTTCTAAGTTGGCAGGCTGTGGGTCGTCACGCCCTCACCTGTCACTGGAAGGCACCGTGCGGACATGAAAGACAACTCGACTCAAGCCGTGGGTTTCAAGAAGAGTTGCATGTCTGTCTTGGCCGAAGGTGTGTGATGTGAGACAGCTAAATGTCAGGCATGGGGAGAAGAGAGGGTTTTACTCCAACTCGTTGAAGTGTTATCGAAGAAATAGCATTGTATCAGAAAGAATTCTGCTGGACAGATTAGATGACTTTATTAACTCAACAGATGACCAGTTTGGCTTTAAGGCTAAACATGGCACTGACTTGTGTATATACGCCTTAAAAGGAAATTGTCAACAAATATAGAGGTAATAACTCCTCAGTTCTTATGTGTTTCATTGATGCTTCTAAAGCCTTTGATCGTGTTAATCATAGGAAGTTATTTGTTAAACTGAGTCAAAGAGGGAGGCCCAAATACATTGTGAGAGTTCTGGGCTACTGGTATGGCCACCAGACTATGCAAGTCAAATGGGGCAATAGGGTCTCAGCCCCATTTGGAGTTAGCAATGGTGTCAGACAAGGTGGAATTATGTCCCCAGTTCTTTTTAACCTTTATATTGATGATCTGTCGAAGCGACTGAGAGCCTGTAACACTGGATGCATGATAGTAGCTACTCTAGTGAACCATATTATGTGTGCCGATGATCTTGTTGTGCTGAGTCCATCTAGCGCTGGTCTTCAGCAGCTTCTTGCTGTTTGTTCTGTGTATGGTATGGAGCATGACATCAAATACAACGCCAGTAAGAGTGCTGTCATGATCTTTAGAACCAAAGAGGATAAATGTCTTACATTTCCTGATTTTAAATTGTCTGATATTAATCTTAGTATCTGTAATAAGTTAAAATATCTTGGACACTTTATTACAGAACAAATGACAGATGATGAAGATATGTATAGGCAATGCCGCATGATGTATGCACGAGCAAACATTCTCCTACGTAAGTTTAGTGCGTACAGATGGAGTGGAGATGTCTCTGTTCAGAGCATATTGCACACCGCTCTAAACGGCACATCTGTGGTCAAACTACAGAAAAGCAAGTTTACGGAAACTTCAAGTAGCTTATAATGATGCCATGAGAATATTGCTGAAGAGACCTCGATGGTCGAGTGCAAGTGAAATGTTTGTGGCTGCAGGAGTCAATACTCTACAAGCTGTTTTAAGAAATCTTATGTATTTGCCGGCTTAATGACTCTGATAATGAAATCCTCTTGGCCTTATCGAACATAAGGTTTAGTACTACACGCTACCAATCGCAGCTGTGGAGACATTGGTATAGTTGTCTCTTTGTAGGACACTGATTTAAATTATTCTTAAACTATGAATTCTTTTTACGCTGTGTATGTAATTTATTATATGTAATGTCTTGTCTTTTATCTGGACCCTGAGTCTGTAATAAAGTTTTCAATTTCAATTTCAATATCAAAATAACGTAGAGTGCATTCTGGCTTCCACTAACATGGCAGTAAGCGTCATCACAAATGCATGGCAGATGGTCACATGGATAACACTGAGGGGTGAATTCATTGAAGGATTGTACACCATTTCTGGCCGCTAAGTGCAAGTGCAAATTGGATAAAAAGGAACAGTATGCACCCCATTCTGCTATGCCATGCAAAATGTGCTTCCTGGGCTATTTGCACATATTTAAATGCTGTAATATGCATATATTTGGCGTAAAATTGGCTCCAATTAATGCAAATGAGCCTCATTGCAAAAACACTCCAGCTCTTCAAGCCACACGCAATAACAATTCGCTTATTCAGATCATTTTAAGTATCTGAAACCCATTTAAAAAGGATGGACGGTACTACTCAAGCCATGTCATTAAAAATAAATTAATACATTTCCCGATACTGTACAAGGCATGTTTTTGAAAATGAGGAAAAACAAAAAGAAGATAAGGTTTTTAAATAAACGACAAATAATTTCTTCCCTCTCCGTCCTTTCCCAAATCCTGGGCTTACATCTTTCGCTTTCCTCACTCTCAATTGCCTTCAAGAGGATTTAAGGGAAGCGGCACATGGCAAGCCTCTCCTGACAAGACCGCTGACTGAGACTGACTCTCAGCCTTCACAACCAATCCACTGGCCTCAAACGCTTTTATAGTTTCACCACCATCAGATGCACAAACATTCAAATTGCACTTAGCCTTAAAACGTTATGGGTGTGTTTGTGCTGTAACAACTTCATTAGTGCCATATGATTTGTGATTCAGGGTAGAGAGTGGTTGCGAAAGACGCACTACTGTTGATATCAGCGTCCACAAACCCTTCTTTGGTGCATTCACCCCTCAAAATGCTATATATGCTCACATCAGAAGGGAGTTTGTGACACTGCCATTCGTAGCAGAGCTTTACTCCTTTACCTAAAGTATCATCCTCCAACATTGGCCTAATTCAAAAACTAAATTCACCATAAACTCCTACCCTCTGCTCCACATTTGATTAATATATCAAAGACGATGTAATGATCACGATGGCTAAATTCATCAAGCCCTTGGAAGTTCTCCGCTTATCTGTCTGAGTGGCACAGGTCATGCACTGCATTAACTACTTCAATTATTCAACCTCAACGGCCTCGTTTCTAAAAATGCACTCCAGGGCGAGGAATCCAGCTTTGCCATTTTGCTTGGTGAAATACAAATCCTTTTAAATTAAAGGCTCTCTTGATGGATTCGACCCCCAGCCCGCCTCCTGAACACCCTCCAAACCCAAACCCTCCAGGGGATCCATTATGCTGCAATTATATTTATCACCTTGGCAGTCCGAAGGCATTTCTCCAGGTTCCCGCCTCAACACGTGGGAGCACATCAAAATGGGCTGACATGTGGCTGACATTCATATTCTACATCTGTGTGCCCTTCTACTGCCGGTCGGGGACTTGCCAATGTCGGAGGGTCATGCAGGAGTATGGTGCTTTTTTTAAACGGTCTTTAAAGATGTGTCAGGCTTCCTCCCCAGTCTTCTTCTACTGCTAAACATCAGTGCCTTACTTATCTGGCAGAGCCCCCCGACAGTCATCTAAGAATGCATGGTGTTGGCAATGTGCTGCAATCTATTCCACAGTGATACTTTGTGGGAGGTTTTCCTCAAATGCAAGTCTTTTTATCAAATGGGAAAACTGAACTCCATTGGTCTGGCCTTGGTCCAGACAGAGAGAGAAAAATACAAACACGATTAATCTCTGCCAGAGTCACCTGGAGCCAGGATGAAGGTGCACAATGGGAACAGTGCCTAAACAGGGGGAGAGAAAGTGGAGTGAAAAAAAAACAAGAATAGAAAAAAACAGAAGAGATCAATACAGGCTGACCATCACTCCAGACTCAGCTTGGGGTAATGGGTAGCCACATTGCATTAGTCCACTAGATGGTTCTGCTTGAAGTGGTGAAGCGAGGATCCTACTAATGCATCTGACGTTTCACTGCAACCAAACAGGGCAGCCACAAAATAAAACACATCAAGAGGCCTTACTGAGCAGCTGCAGGGATGCTGCAAAACACCGACAGCAACCTAAAGTGTTTGTTGTTGTTTCACACACTCTAAAAACGAATTCAGGCGACCTTTCACCTCCACTTCATTAAATGCATGGTTGCAAGATAAAAATGTGAATTAATTGATTTAGATAAACATTTTAAGTTGCAAACATTAATGTATAAGTTGTGTTGATGTAATAATGTTGGTAATTACATCAACTTAATATTGTGTGTAATTTGAAGTCTGATTTCTGCGTTAATTGACTTAAAACAAAATTCAAGTTGTAGTAAGTAATGCAATTGGCTTGATAACTTAATTGTTCTACACCTTGAGTTAAGTATTTCAAGTCCACTCCCACTTAAGATGCCTGGACAAGTTCCGGCAGTTAAGACAAATAGAAATATACAAAGGACATTTTAAGGTAAGTGTCATCTTTTGTCATTCAAATACAGTATAGCCTTGTAGTTGCACTGTATAGCCACATTTCTGTTTGACCAAAATTAGCAGCCTTGGAACTGTGAATAGTTCTGTGAGAGGATACAAAGTAGTAGAGTGAGAGTAAAAATACTTTGGTTACTATTGTGATATCGCTTTTTATTAAAAATGAATCTCGGTGAAGCAGATCAAGGACATGCTTCTTGAGGTAGGATCGTTATTTAGAGTTGTCATTGAAATGCAAGTTGTTGGCAGTCTCCCATTCAGAATATATTCATTTAGGTCATTTCTCTTTTTTTCCTTTTTCAAAAATAGCACAATACAATTGAAGTACGCAGAGAACTATAGCCATCCGCTGCCTTGTCGTGTACCTTGGAGAAAAGGAAGAGGACCTTTTCAAGGAGTTTAGCGACATAATTAAAAATCTTAAAATAAAATAAAATCCACGGGCACAGTGTATAAAATAGTGTCAGTTACATTTCGAAGCATATTGCACTCTTGGCCACACCCCAATCAATAATATCTTAGCAACGTTCAGCATGGATAGGTGTTGACAGCAATGGCGTGGGAAAGGGATTGTGTAACATTTGAAAAGTGGCTTCTGCTCTTCTTAACCAGCTCACATATTGTATGGAACCTGCAAAAAAGATGAGAAGGGACACTAAAACTTGCACGGTTGGGATTGACAAAATCTGTCCACATGCATTTAAACACTAGGCAAAGTACTCAAAAGCACCTCTGTGTGTCTTCAGGACCACATTGCCATGACGACACACAGATGCAGACTCAATAGGGGAAAACAATACCAGCGTTGCTTTAGCATCTGGTAATAATGGCTCTGAATTCACTAAGAGTGACAGTTTAAAAAGTATGCAATTACCTAATTCATTATCTCTTATGCGTTAACCTATTATTTAATGTTCTTCATAAGGACATGAATATCGTCTTCATCAGTGACCGGTCCACCCCAGGGTCTGACCATACGATGGCAACCATCGTGGTCGAGGGAAACAAATGAATGAGCATTCTGCGTTAAATGTGTTCATACTGTTTGAAATAATGACTAACGGCAGTGTAAACATCTTTGTTACATCTTTTGTCAAATGGATGTGTGTGATCTGCAGATTGGTGGCCATTGAGAGTTTGTTTCTGTAGTTTTACAAAAACTTTACAGATTTGACATATTTGGCACTGGTTTTAAATCTGCAAAGGCCTCTAACTGCGTTGTGATGGCAGCATGTATTTGCTGTGTCCCCATGTCCCATGGTAATGTGGCTAATGTGTTTATTTATTATTTGTGGGGCAATTTCAATTTGTGTTATTTATTTTCAAGATTGAAATGAAGCTCAGCGCAAGTTCTTTCAGGAAGACTGGGTGTGTATACATTCACTCCGCAGCTGCATATAATCAGCTCATCACAGGCGTTCTCTTTAACCTATTACATTTCACCTCATTCTCCAGCAGCCAATCAACGTGCTGCAGCCAAACTATAACATGGTTCTCCTCTCTCCTGCAGTCAGCTGTGATTTCAGGTGTTCATGCACCTTATCATATGGCTTGTGTCAATACATGTTCAAACTAAATGAATTATCTCCTGATTGAAACATCATGTATTGAAATAAACAACTGCAGTTCAAAATAAAAGTGAATTGCCTAATATTTTTGTTGTGGAGTCAATTAATTTCTTTCTTTAAAGGCAAAAACATGAAAAAGCTAAGAAAAAAAATGATTGAATACAATATATTTGGAGCAACTTATTTTATAAATGGTTGTCAACTTAAAAACGTGTATCCCAAATGAGGGTAATTAAGTACATACAACTTAAAATTCCTTTTAAATCATACGGTAAAACTAGTCAGAACAACTTAATCTTTTGAATAATCAACTTCAAAACTTGTGTTTATAATACCAATTATCAAGTAAGTGGTAATTAAAAACACCTCTGATTGTAGAGGAAAAGCCTTCTCCCCTAACTCAAATAACTTTGTTGCTTTGAGACAATTTCATTAGAAGTTGTCTTAACTCAATAAACATCGATGCAAACTGTTGCGTTGATTTTCTTTATTGAGCCAAGGCATTTGTTTTTAGAGTGCAGTTTCTGTTTAATACATCCACTCACACCCTATGTTCTTTCAGATATTCTCTTTCTATATTCCCCAGGACGTTTGCTTCTTCAATCCATTGCAGTCTGTTCTGGTGCAGAACCGATGCCTTTGAATTCATTCTCCGGATGTAATGTTATGCTATTACATAATTAATGTGTTTATTAAAGATAAGATGCCTTGGGTACTGGAAGATTTTTACTTTGGAGAAAATAATTCCCATTTCGTATATGAACATAAAATATTGCAAAGTAACTGCCGCTCAGTAGCAATAGGATGAGTCAACAACAACAATGGCTTATAATTTCATACTCCTTGTGTAGCTGTTCAAGAGTCATAATAATAGCAGTGTGTTTACTCCTCATAGTAAAAAAAAGAGAAACATCAGTGAGAAATGCATCTAAGGAAACTATCTAGAAGAAACTGCTTATCCACAGGATTTAAGATAAAGGGGCATTTCCAAAATAAGCCTTAAATCAGATGCTTCCCTATTTGTTCCTAAACCGTCTGCCTTCTCGCTCTCTGCATCGATACAAATTACACTTCCACAAACAGCTTCCTAACATTTTAATGAGCAATCACACTGGACGCGAATGCACACAGATAAAATATTCATGCCCGCTGGACTTCTGATCAGTGCCTGTGGGATATCATTAGCTTTCCTCATTTAAGAGGTTTCCGTACATTAGAAGAGACAGAGATCACTCCCTGAAGATGTACAGGAAATGGATTGGGATCCATTGAAGGTCGACGTGAGAAGCAGCAAAACACTTTCTCTTATTGTCTTGAGCCAATGGGGTGTGTGAACTCGTGAGATCTACGGGATATTTGTATGGTAGTGCGTTATGTACACACTGAGTAGTTTACTAAGACGGCCTGCTGGGTACAGCTCACCACATCAATGTCAATGTTTGTCGGAGTTTTTTAAACCTATTTTAATGTATACTCTAGTATTTCTAGGGGATACAACAGTGTCATGGCAGGTTTATTACTCAGGACCAAAGGCAGCACTGCGTCGTGTTTGAAGTTGTTTTGATGAGTGGTTTAAGGGGAAAGCTGCAAGCAGCAATACCACATGCCAAGCAATCAGCCTGTTCGAAAACACACGTTTTGAAGGGGCACTGCACTGCATATTTACAAATATGGAAAAAGGGATTGGGAACAGCAATTGCCAACACTTTTAACTGCTGTTAAAATAATCAGTCAATTCAAACTCACTGGACTGTATTATAAAATGTATCCGTGTTCTACTCTTGCAGAATTACTGAAGGGCAGCAGATTGTAAACCACATGATTTGACAAATATAGCCGACCCGTTGTACTGTATAGCAACGGAGTGTCTCCTGGCGACAGCAGTGACTGCTGATTCACATGTACCACCACATGCCCACAACGGCATCAATGTGCAAAGAGCAGGTGAGTCAAGCATGTGCACAATTGTCAGCCCAGTTACAGGCAGAAACACGCCAATACCTTGTCTGAATGCACATTTCTGTTGTGAATACTCTTCAACATCCTTATTCTAACCCTGCTAAACCAAATGCAAACTAAATAACTTAACACTTAAACGTGAAGACAAAGTATCATTGCCACTTTAAACAATCACCATTAATGTTGCATTACAACAAACAAGACAGTTTCTAATAGCTTGTTTCCAGCTCATTCAGTGGGTTGGCTCTCTGTGTAATCACGGCTCCTGCGAGAAATGTCTAGAGACATCTACTTAAGAAGGCTGGCTTCTTCTCTAAAAAGACTTAATATCTAAAATGCTGCGGCTTCCTGCACACAACCAGGCCAGATTGGTTTGAACTGACTGACAACGAGGCCGACTGACCATCATTACTACCCTCAGAGTGCTGCATTCTCACTAGCAGGGATACCAAATTGAGGTTGAGTGAAACAGAAAAGGCAGAGTGAAAGAAAATCATGTCTCCCACATGACCCGCTCAGACCAGTCCTCTCTCTTCTGTGCTGGCTAAAGAGAAGACATTTTCAAACAATTCATTTTCGGCGTCTGCGAACAGCTAAATTAAAACTGTGATAGTTACATACATTACATTGACAAGGGTACAGGCTATGCTCATTATAGTGACGCAGCAGCTGTTTCTCTAGTTGTTTTCTTCCAGTAACAACTCACTGGGGGACTTAAACAGCAGTTGCCAAACAGATCAATAATTCATCCACCCAAAACAGATTTAAATCATTGAAACACTATTTTTTAAATAATTTGTATTCTGTTTAGTGCCCATTGCTGATCATCGTTTCTTACCTGCTTCTTTGGAGAGTTGTGTGAAGGCCTCCACGCCCTTCTCTCCGTAGCTGCCCTCTGAGGCGATTGTGGAGACGTAGGACCAGCCCAGGGCTTGGATAATGTCCACCATGGCCTGGGCCTGGAACGAGTCTGGAGGAACCACCCGTGAGAAGAAGTCATAGCGCCTGTCATCACTCAACTCCGGGGCTGTTGACGCATAGCTTATCTGCGGGATCTTGAAGGGGACAAGAGGGGTCGGGAGGGCAAGGAAATGTTAACTCGGGCTATTCTGGTAGTGATTAATAGTAGAAGAATCACAGTTTTTAATGGTTGCGTTGGAAATCACTGACCTATTTACCGGTAGATAAACTGTCTGTCATTTAAGATCATTTAAAAATGTAGGATCAACATGCCCTTAGTCCAGTGCTCTCAATCAAAGAAATATAGCGTATTTTTGACATGTCGGATGCAAAAATTACAGTTGTTGCCAGGATCAGCTATTTTCTGCCTTTAAGGGATACATTTTACATTTTGATGAACATGCTTATTCGCTTTCTCTGTGGCTATCAGACTATCAACAAAACTCTCATTCCTGTGCGCTACAAATGCAACTACTCCATCAAACTAGCTGTGCTTATCACAAAGTCATTTATTTGTTCTACTCTATCCAGCTGCTGGATGTTACTCAATATTAAACATACAGAGGTGAGAGTGGTATCAATCTTACCACACAACGCTCAGAAAGAAAGCAAATGCCTATATTCCCCAACATATACATGTTATATTAATGTGTTTCACTTAATATTTGGTTACTTTATTGTGTGCTGGCAAGAAAGATAAGGTTAAGCTATCATTTAAGTTGACACCTTTATGCATTGTTTATAGGTCAAATAACTATGTAGGCTATGAGAATATTATGTATCATTAATAAAATATCCCTTCCCATGAATAGATAATAGCAAAATCTTTTATTGTATACACATTGTTAGATAAGATACAGTAACTGATTTTCACATCAGTGTCCTTTATGAACAATATATTTGTCTCATTAATTAATAAAGTAATAAGTTTGTAGCCCACATAGACAGCTGATGCCTTGCAGAACAAACGAACGATACATTTTTCATATATTTCACATTACCATGTCAATTGATCATCTACGAATATACCTGCATTATGTTAGGTAATATTGTACAGAGCCTATATTGGGTCTGTTATCTGGGCAACCTGCTGTGCTGTCACTGTCCTTTTTCAACATATCAATGAAGACTTACCGCAGAAATGTCTTTGCAGCACTTTTTGTATGAACTAGCAGCACAAGCGCTCCTTTACACTTCCCTCCTGGTGAGACCAAGGTCTGTCTTCATCACCCCGCAACAAATCAAGATATTAAACCTTCTATTAAATTCAGTTTTCAATTGCATCTCACAATCTTACTCAGCTTTCAAGTCTTTGAAGAAAGACGGGTTATAATGTGACCCAGGTTCCCTACTTGTCAAAAGACGAAAACTCAATCTGCTGAGGAAGACAGCAACATGCCATTTAAAGTTCACGATAGCTTTTTTGTCAAACTGTCCATCCATGATCAAGAATTAACTTATGTGGGGAATTTGTGAATGGTTACATTTAAATGTGTTACTACTCAACCTAATAGCTTAATGTTCCCTCCTTAAGAAAGGCAGCTTAATCACACTAAATTATAACTGAGACATATTATCAACTGGAACAGTGGAGATGTAGGTAACTCAAAGACTCTCACAGGATAAACAAGGACTATATCAATCAAGTTCTTTAGAGGAAATGCAAGATAGGCATTTTCCTAATGTTCAGGAACCCTCTTAATAGTCGGCAGGTGTTGTTGTCACCCTTCTTTAAATTGCTCTAATCTTTTAGCAAAGCCTGCAGCATTGCTCTGGAGAAATGACAATCTGTGAGTTAACATGCTGAGGTGGTGATCATGGAAAATATTATGCCTTCCTTCCATATCTTTAGTATTGCCATTTTTAGCACGTTAGCAGGCTGGAGTTAGCATTTAGCACAAATATGTACTGCCTCACAGAGCAATGGCCAGTTTGTCAGTGGTTCTTTTGTGTTCTCTTTCTTTGGGGCAAATAGTACATATATATAGTCCTAGTTGTCAAATGTGCATCTTGTTCATGCCAGCTAAACCTCTCTGAACAAGTAAAATAATTACATTGGATTTACATATCTGAATGCATTCATCATCACAAATCAAGAGTCAAGTAAATCAGTTGATCCATGGAGGTTGTTTGAGGTTGTTCACAACGCTGCCTGCTTAAGACCTTAATATCTAATCAGCAACTGTGTTTGAGGTTTTAAAACAGCAATCACAGCTGGTGGGACGTCTGGGATCAAACTGGATACCCCCCATTAGAGAGGTGGATGCACATGCAGAGACATGAATCATTTTCTCCTGAACCCATCGCAGAACCTCATGACAGAGTCTAATCTAAGCACTCTATGAATGCCATCCATTGCTGTTAGGGTGATCAGAAGCAGCCGGACACTGGGGAAACACAGGAATGAGGACGCAGCGGATGCTGATGGGATTGCTTCAACTCACAGATTCTGAGTTATAGCTTTGACCCACAACTCAAAAGGGGTCAACCGCACCAAAGCTGACAAATTGAGGAGTCAGACTCGAGACGACTCAATATGTTTCAGTTGCCAAAAATAAAAATAATGGAAACTACAAAACCGGCAAACAAAAAAATCAGCGATGCAATTAAAGGAATTCACAGGTGGGAATCCTGCCGCGATGCCACACGTTAAATCACTCCAGGGCTGCCTGAATCGAGTGTAGTGGGTAAAAGAGGGATCGCTGCAAAGTAATGGAAAAGCAACTGCAGCAGTGATTTCCATTTAAAAAGACTCTTCTTTCCGAAAAGTAAAGCATCTATTTGAAACATTTGATAGGGGATTTATTTTAACAGGGCAGCTGAAGTAATAGTATGCAGTCAAAAGGTGTTATAGGTTTGTTGAATCACGTCCCATCTTCGCCCCAGCTGGGAAAATAAGCTGCTTGAACATTTGTCTCTCTGGAGCTTTTTGCTGCAGGGAACCATTTAAGATGGCAATGTCTTTTTACTTTGTCCTAGGCTTGTACGCTGCTGGTATCGTTTTTCAATTCTATATTCCCCAGAAATCTAAAAACCTCTATGTTTTCAGACTGCATATTTTTAATTACCACTTTGACCTCCAGGTAACACAAGTGCTAAACCTTGATTGATAATTGCAAGGGTGTCAGGATTAAACCTGCTGGAATTATCAAACAAGGAGATGCTAACTAATACTGATAGGAATATAACACCTTTGTATTTTTTACTCTGGAAGAGGATGGGCTGCAAATCAAGTGGAACCCAAGTTAGTAATTAAACCTTCTTTATGAAATAGAGGATTTAATTAAAACCTTCTGAACTTGATTAATATCTTTCTGAGTAGGTGAAAAAACACAAAGTTTAACTTTGCCACTTCACCGATGGTTTCAACAAAATAAGCTCTTGATCCACACATTTAAAGCAGATTTGAATTTCTTGATAATGCCAAAATAATAGGGCGACAAGAGTGTATATTGTTATCAACATTTTAGAACACTTGATATTAAGCTCAGAATGAGTAAAGGATTATTTTCTCTAAATACTTAATCTTTTATAGGATTTTGCATGTTTCACCGTTGCATACCATACGGCTTGCATCTCCTTATTTTATTAAGTAGGTTTTAATCTATAAAATTTGAAACATGGCATCACACATCACAATATAATCCCTGCCCCTGTGGCAACAAGGTGAAAAGGTGAGGGTGATGCCTGCAAGCATTCTGATTTTGACAACTACTACAGAAACCGCAAAACCGATCATGAGCAACTGAGTTGAGGCCAAGAGAGCGATGATTAACGATGCCCCCTCTCAGTGTAACAATTACCCAAAGCTGATGTCTGGCACCTGTCATCTGCTGTATACATCAAAGTTAGGATTGCAGAGGGTAATGGCCTTGCTTGCTCTTGAATGTATCTGCGCTGACAGGATCGATGGAAGGACAACGCAGAGGTCTGTTATAGGGGGACACTGTTTTATTGATTTAGCACCACAAAGTGCTGTGGCCGCCCTGAATATAAATCTGTTGCTGAAGTCTAAAAAAGGTTATGAAAAAAAGAAGGAAGGGGTGGGAGGTGGTATGTGGGGGGATGGAGGTAATCTGCTTACTGACATTAAATGAGAATTTCAACCTGGGTGTTTAAGAAAAGATGTGACTAAGCAAGGTTGTGTAAAGGTTAGGCACGTTCACAGTAAGTGGGAATGCCAGGTGAAGTTAATTAGAGTGCCTTGGCCTTTCTGTTGCATTTTCACATACAGCAGTCCACAAGCACCATGGGCAGCTCTACAGAAAGGCGAGAGAAAGGAATGTTGTGCTATGACCGCCCTGCTCCGCTAATGCAAGGGTGATGCTTCTGACGAGCTCAGAGCAAACCTTGCAGCTAGCCCCGCTGCTCTCATCCGTCTCTTCTCTCACACGTTCGATGCAGTTAGAAATGTTATTTGAAGAAAATGGGCAGCATATGGCACAACACGACTCTCAGTTGGGGTAATGGCAACCATCTATCCGTGCCGTCTGAGAGGAGAGCAATCTGCAGATATGAAAAGACAGAGGGGTACGACAGT
Source organism: Pseudochaenichthys georgianus (assembly GCF_902827115.2). NCBI lineage: Eukaryota > Metazoa > Chordata > Actinopteri > Perciformes > Channichthyidae > Pseudochaenichthys > Pseudochaenichthys georgianus. The sequence goes on from NC_047509.1 coordinate 14,861,786, forward strand.
CCACAAGTTCTTAGACAAAAACAAAAGCTATCTTTCATACGCATAGCTATGATGGTTTTTCCTACAAAAGGCAGCACTGAGCAGACACCACTCAGTGTCAAAGATTAAGCAGAGAGAAGTAGAGTGTTGTCCATACTGCGTTTGGTATCCATTAATCTGAGAGCAACCCTCTAAAACATAGCTGTGAGTGGCAGAGCTAAAATGTTTCCCATGAATGGCTTTAACTGGGGCGAGTGCTGCCAGGCAGTTGCTGTTGCAGGAATCCCTGTGCCTTTATTTTCTGCATGATTAGCTTCTAAGTATGTCTTGACATCAGTCCGCTCGATTCGGCTGTTTGCAACAATCTCCACGGTGACGGTGGAAATGACAGCGGGTTTCTGACAGATCCGACTCTAACCCCATGCTCTCTGTGGCCGTACGCCAGTGCACAGATTGTCCTTGTGACACCAGCACAATGACACAGTAAGTATGATCCCATGGACTAGCCAAGGAGCCATTTTGAAAGCAATTGAAAAACCACACACCCCACCCTTAATAGAATAAATATTTGCTCACAAAAAACATCCCCTGTCAGAAAATGTATTTGCAGCTCCACAGCCTGGCGTTGTAAAGCAGCAACGGTCGATATCATATAAACAAAATAATACAGTATGATACAGGCCCATACAGATATTGAGCAGTAACCAAGTTGTACATCGTTCCTGCTATATCAAGGCTTAGCTACTCTGTGACAAATGGGGGGGGGGGGATCAGACAGTCACTGGTTTGTATCCAGACAGCAGAGTTAGCAGGGCAGAGGTAATGACTGTGTCCATACATTCAACCTCAGGCTGGGCATTTGTAATCTCCCTCTCCCAGAGCATGGCACTGCCTACAGTGTCGCGGAGGCAATGAGGAAGGGCGGGGAGAACCGACAGCTTCCCCTCCCTCACTTTGTCCCTCACTCCCCCTCTCTTCCTGCCCATCTGTGTCTCTCACTCAAACTCTGCTTTTGTGAAGGCTGTGTTTCATCATCCTGCCCTTACACAACCTGTGACTTTCAGCCCAGCTCCACTGTTCTCCGCCCCTCTGTGTGTTTCAGCCCTGTCAGAGAGGGAGAGACAAGTGAGTCTCATCTTCCATCATCCCTGCCTCCCTCCATGTCCTCTGCCTGCATGCAGCCCAGCCCACACTGATGATCAGCGGACACTTCCTGCCCAGAGAGGTCCTCTGGCTGCCAATTTGCCCCACAATCAGAGACAATCTGCACTCAGTATTTTGCTCACATGCCACCCAACTTTTCCCTCCTAATCTTTTTCCCCCTTTTTTCTCTATAATTTTCTAAACCCTTGCTCCTAATATCTACGCTCAGGTATGACTCACTCGCATTAGTAGATATGTTTTGTCGGAAATTTGTAATTCCACCGAGATTAGGTTTAGCCACGGATTTCATCAACATTGTAACTGTGAACGTTTATTTTCCAAACAATATTTGCACGTGGCAATCATGATTATTATTCTGATGGTCGTTTTTAGGAAACTCAAAACTTTAGTTTGAATTATAATAATAGATTTTTGGCAACATAGCGGAAACACACAACTCTAATATATTCTGACTTTATAATAATACAATTGGCAAACGTGTTAAAAAACGTTTGCTCATTAACATATCTATTGGGCTCTCGTATAGCTCTATTACTGGTCCACATGGTTCATTGTTCATGTAGTGTTATTGATTATAGCAGTTTTGAGAAAAACGATAGAAAAATGATAGTCTCTGCTGACTATTCAGTCAGTATCTCAGACTTGTAGCATTAGATGAGAAAATTAGTATAGCATAATTAGATGCGTTACTTGTGAATTCCCTCTCCCCCACACTTCTCACCAAGGCAAGCATCTCATCACACTCCTACTTCATTCCACCAGTTACACGCCTTTTTATTTTTGCAAGGAACCTTACCTGAATAGTGTTATGTGCTTTGCAGAAGCTTTTTGCACCAGGACTCTCCAGATTGCAGAGTTGCCCACACGGCTGAACTACACTTTGTGTTACATGACGGAAAGTTAGGCTTTTGTAATCCTTTATCCAACACGACCTTCCGCGTCTCCTTTTTTCCGCCCACTTCTGCTTTTCCCAGTCGATTCCCTCACCCTCCGTCTCTCCCGCTCGCACCACGCCGGTCCCCTGGGTCGCTCCAGTGCTCGGTGCCGGCCTGCAGCTCTTGCATGGCTGCCCTGCCAGAGTGTATTTTAAGACAACCAGCATGTTTCTCCACGGTTACACAGGCTAGGTATGACTCACGAATCAGATATTTGACCAGCAGAGCCACCCAGTAGAGTAGAGCCGAGGCGTGGGAGAAAAGTGTGGATCGCTCACAAAGGGAACCTGACCGACCTCTTTCTTCCCATCTGGTAAACAGACTGCTATTTCAACTCTATTGCTGTTTCAAATAAATAATCGTTTCCAAACACTAAACAACTCTCAAAGCCACATCGGAGACAAGTCTATACTGAGGAGAGGCTTTATGTATAGAATGAACTGTAAATGTGCAGTGATGCTGGTATGAGCACATTCCATAAATGAAGCCTATACAACGACTTAAGGATCTTGCCTTCCAAGCTGACATGACAGTCAAACCTTTACGCCGTCACCCATGAGAGTTATTTGTACAGATACGGTATCTTTTCAAGTAATTTTGTAAAGAACCTTTTGACTTAAGCTTCACACAAAGCGAGGCCCTGCAGAGAGCAATGCGGTTCAGAAGAGCAGCCTTGGTCATCGTGGCTGTGCCGTGTGCTCTCTCAAGGTGTGACAGAAACTCCACTTAAGGTAGGAGTAAAACACAGCCTGCAGGTTTATGACTAAGTATTATCAAATGTATTCCTTTATATCCACAGGGTCTCACATTACAGATGGCTGTATTGATTTTTCCAGACTGCAAAGTGCACTGGACGCAGCCTTGTTTTCTCTTCTGTGTTGTTTTACAGCCAGCATAACTTCGTTTTTTTCTCTCTCAGAGACATATTAAATATCAATAAACCAATACTGAAATATGCACGACATTATGCCCCAGGTCAGGAGAACAAGAACAATTATTCCAACAGAAACAAACTAATACAAATCTCTGTTTGTGTTTGGGGAATTTTTCGACGTGTGCAATATCTGTTCATGTCTGCACTGCTTCATTGCTCTGTCCAGTACTGTGACAATCTGTGAATCACTCACACATTATTCACCAAAGATATGGCATAGGTGCATGTTTTTTTCCCCACCTACACCTGGTGCATCCAGGGTCTGACACATCCATTGTCACTCGAGCACCTGCAACACTCTGACCTGCATTGCAATGACTCCCTCTGCTCTACCCCCCCTCTCTCCCTGTATAGCTCTCTCTTCAGACTCGACAGAGCATCATCACCAGGCCCATTTCTCCCCTAATAGTGCAGGCAATGCGGGTGAGCCTCCTCGATCTTATCTTCCCTCTCTGTCTGCTCCTCACAAAGAATCCTTTAGCAGGGCATGTAATTACGAACTGATCACAGCCGTGGAAAATATCACAGATATCCTATTCCTTCAGTTAGTGTGTCTGAACCTCTACTTGATGCCATGCACTTGAGATATTCGGTACCAGTTAAGTATAGACCGCCACACTTTAATAGGCAGCTATTTGCATGCTTGGCAATGCTTCGGGTGTTGCCTTGTACCTCTCAAGAGATTATAGTATCTCATCAGCTATCCGTAAATTCATAACATATGCCAAATCCACTGTCAGCCCATATGGATCTGGAGTGTCAGAGAAGTTGCAATGTCATTAGGAATGCACAGATGAATACACTTTCCTGCAAAAGCTTTCCGTGAGCATTCAAATGGCTAGAACGGATGTTATGCCTGCTGTTTTGTGCTATACATTAAGGAAACTGCAACCATTTTCACAGGGGTGTTTGGAAATGAATGTATGCAGCCATAGTGTGATTAGGCAGAGATTATATTCTAGAAGGAAAAATGCAGAATATGCTGCTTAAACTACTAATCACACAAAGATACTCACTCATCGAGCAGTGCTTTAAAATACTGGAAAAGCAACAAAGAACGTTAACATCTTTAAAAAGGCAAGACAAATCCAGAAACACATTTACAAGAAAAGTAGTTAAAAATATATGGATAAACAATTGAAGGAATAAATTAACAACAACTAAAGATAAAACATCCAGACTGTACCAGGATAAAACTACAAGTAGGCAAAACCCTGAGTACACCAGAGGATAAGACTGATAATAAAAGCAATTTGAAAGACAACCTTGAGTGTGGGTATAAAAAAAAGTCTTCAAGGTAGGGCATTTCACAGTCAACCAAAGGACTTTGTTGTAGCTGCAGCGGCAGACCTTCCTCCAAGGCTTTATACAAATCTCTCCTCCTCTGCTAGAATTGTCAGAAGCAGAACAGGCTCTTACATTATTTATCCGTAACCAGAAGTATTTAATTGGTAGACATTGCTGATTAAAGTGTAAACCCCCAACCCGGGAGGCTCAGTTCAGGGCACTAAAGTCCCTTCTCTCCCGCAGTGTTTGCATCCTGGTGGCAAAAGCACAGTCACCTTTCCTCTACTGTCAAGACAGGGGACATTCAGAATGGCCTGAAGATATCATGCTTAACGTGACTCATAAGAAGAAAAAAACAAGGTCTGCTGAGAGTCCGAACAGCGGTCGGCTATACAGTATGTCCACAGATCATATAAGAAAAATGTTCAAATGTTCAAATGCTAAAATCAAGAATGTATGGTCCCTCAACGGTTCTGAAATTCTGTCTGCTGCATTTTTAAAGGCCCTGTCACACTGTCCCGAAATTGACACCCGATGGACACACGATAAAGGAAATGTTCAAATTCGGCTGTGATCGTAGCAACATCGGGCCATTCGTGAGGGCATCTAAGCCATCGTATGACCGCCGGTGGAGTTTCTCAGGCTCCGGCAGCAACTTCGTGAGCGGCAACTTCGTAAGGCACTCGTGAGGGCATCTTGTCAAATCGTGTCATCTTCGTGTTATCATCGGTGCATTCACATTCACTCTGATCGGGGCGAATGCCCGATGGCACCGAGGATAACAAGATGCCCTCACGATGGCCTTACGAAGGGCAAAATTGACACACAAATTCAACACGAAAATGAACCTTCGCAAGGTCCTTTGGCAATTTTTTGGCATGCCAAAGATTTTGCCTCCGCTCACGAAGTTGCTGCCGGAGCCTGAGAAACTCCGCCGGCGGTCATACGATGGCTTAAGATGCCCTCACGAATGGCCCGATGTTGATACGATCACAGCCGAATTTGAACATTTCCTTTATCGTGTGTCCATCTGGTTGTTTCATTGCACAACACAATCATGTAAATATATTATGTAAATAACCCAATTTGTGTTCTGTGAAACTAAAAAGGATATAATATATTATTTTGAAGGACAGTTGACAGGAAATTGTTGTTGTTATGGAAACAACATTACGGAGAAAACGTAATATTTTCTACATATAAAGACGGATAAAGTAAAGAACAAAGTCTGAAGATATCAGTACAGTATCATAGTACTGTAACATAATTGTTTTTGGTACTTTCATTGCAGTTGTATGTCTTAAATGTAATGTAAATGTTGCCTTCGTGTGTGGTTCGGGGCCATCTTCGTGCGAAATTCACAATTCCATATTCGTGTGTCCATCGGGTGTCAATTTCGGGACAGTGTGACAGGGCCTTAATGACTCGGATGCTTGAGGCAAGAACATGGAAAGTGAAAAGTCAAGCTCTTAATGTAGAAGCACATATATGGTAAGGGTTCACATGTTTCTAGGATTGGCAATTCAGTTTTTTGGTCACTCTACGTGCAGAGATTTAATATGACGTTTCTGTTTATTAGTCATTCAGGTGGCTTTATTGATGGAAATTGTGTCCTCTCAGTCTACTACTTTGGTCCAGACTGAAGTATTTCAAGAATTGTTAGATGGATTGACAATTTTATTCAGGTTTTCCTGTGAAATGCCTTTAAAATTCATTCTACATTCATGGTCCGCGGAGAATGAATACAAATGACTTTGGTGATCTCCTGACTTTTGCTATAGTGCCACTATGAAGTTGACATCTGTGATTTAAAGTAAAAATGTTTAACTGTTATTAGATAACTTGCCATGAAATTGGGTGCAGACATTTATGTCCCCTTCAGGCTGAATTCTAATCACTTTGCGATCCCCTCTCTTCTAACCTAGTGCCATCATTAAGCCAGAAATGGACTATAGTTTGCCCAGTACTGGTTAATGGGTCAATAATGACATTGGCATCACCCTCAACTGTTTTATGTTTTTAGTACTGATTAGGTATTAGCATATTAGCAGGGTAAATTAAGATTGCAAACTTTCAAAAATAATTACTGGGTTAGCAATATCTTTTTGAGCATGCTAACATTAGAATTTTGTTCTAAGTATTTCAGCCTCACAAAGCCGATTGAAGGACTGTAAGCCTTTACTCTTGTTAGACACTTGTGAGTTTTGTAAGGCTTAATTCTATCACCTACAGTCAACTTATAGGATTTAAGTTGCTGATTACTTTATTTAATTATTGCGGTCTGCACAGGCTGCTGTGCTTCAGACACTTTAATGCATGTCTCTTCTCAATTACAGGCATCCATTGTCTTCTATTAATTTCTACAAAATACAAATATATTGAAATGTCATGAGTTGTGTAACCCATCACAGTTCACATCAGATCTGCACTCTGTTTTTTCACAGTCATATATAAGTGATCCGGTAATGCAGTACAGACTCATTCTGCTCTTTCAGTGCATTGCACCGTAATGATAAAGTAACATTAAGCAAACACACTGGTACGGTCATTTAACCTTTCAAATATGTAATAACACTACCACTGCGACTACTGCTTCTAATCAACATCATACTGTTCTGTGAGCAATGGGGTGTGAAGAAAGGTGGCTGTTATATGGTTGAAAACGTTAGGTAAAGATTATTAAAGTCGCACTATGTTTGCTACTTTCACTGCGGCTCACTCTGAGGATAATGATCCTGAGTGCAGTCGTGATCTCTCTGCTTTGCTCTGTGCTGTATGTGTGGAGCATCACTCGGGGCATCTGACCAGGTAGTCGTGTCAGCAACACACTGGCTCTGCCACGTAGCCAACAATGGACAATGGTGCTCTCAGTGAGCACAAAAAGCTTTATTTTGTTCCATACTGAAAAACCTGCCAACTCCGAATGAACTGGACACAGTTTTTAGAGCTTTTCTTTGTCAACAGACTCATTCTCACTGAGATCATGATTCATCAGAGCAAGTGTCTTGACTAATGGACCGGGAAGATTTATGTGTAATGTGTTTTTGTGACACGCATATTTCACATAACTTCCACTCGCAGTGAAACAAAGTGTCAGAAGGCTGAACACTGACATGTATTTCAGAGCCAGAAGCAGAGATGCGCAACAGACGCCAGATCAGACAATTACCCTCAGACAAGTTAACCAGCCGAAACAGGAATAGACCCAGATGAATACAATGGAACTGTCACACACCGCTACTGAAGGCTTATCTTTATTTTCAACAAGAGCACTAACATGACTCTTCCCCAAAACAACTCATGTGGAGTTCAAGTCTGCTCAAAACACAATCTGTCAAACGAGATGAAATAAGACAAAAACAATCCCTTGCTTAGAAGATCTGAAAAACAGGCTTTTGCCTTACTGATCATTCAAAATAAGGAATAGTGTTGATCTATTTCACTTAGTCTTTTAAATGTGAGTTATATTAAGTATAACTGGTATAAACAGATTGTGGTTTTAAGAATGAAGAAGACAATTCCTCTAAATCAGTATTATAAAAGCTAAACATATGAACACTGGCAGAAAAGTGTGATGTTAACTGCATTTGGCCTGAACAGATAAAATGTTACAAATATTCATGGTAGTGTGACTGTACAGAAAAATAATCAAAGTCTTCGGGTAAACTCAATTACTCACAGCCACTTGTAATATGACCAGCTGAGTGGGTGAATTTATGTGCCTTGTGTTTATGTATTTATTAATTTTATGTTCATTAGAGCACATTGAAAATCATAACATCTGTATGGATGGTTTCTCCAAATAGAAAGATGGGACGTGTTCCCAACTGCGCACAGGAATTGGAAAATTGAAGGTAGGATTAATGCCACCCTAAAACTCACAGAATTCTAGGACATTGTAATTACACATGTTCAAAGCACAGATGTGTTTACCTACCATTAACCATAAACACAACATCTCTAACTGCAACCCTTACCCCAAAATAGCCTGAAGCAAACTAAATAGAGCAGTATTGTTAATAGCTTACCTAGCAGGGACCAGCGTTTAATCTCCAGATATTTGAGACCTTGTAATAATCAATGGGAGTATACATACACACTTGCCTTGACTCAAGATCTAAAGTTGTAAATTAGGGGCTTATTGCATGAAGCTGCCAAAGCTACGCTCTAGGCCAGGGGTGCCCAACAAGTCGATCGCGGGGAGATTCCCAGTCGATCGCGAGATGTGTCTAAAAATAGAACAACAATATTCAGTTTTATCGTTAATGTCCTATAACATAATCTTCCTGTGCCAGAATAATGCACTTGAACGCATCAAAGCTTTGTGATTGGCCGGCGTGACCCCATGTGTCGGGGCGTGGCTGGTGGGCAGTGGGCAGTGCACTAGTTCGCTAACGTTGTCCGTGTCAACCACTAGGCTTGTTTGAGACAAGCAACACCTGCGCAGACCTGCGCAGTTGCGATCAACGTCTTGCTCGTGCGTTGCATGATGGTTAGTCATTTTGTCCGACTTGCTCTGGAGGCTCCGCCCACATGAGACTTTGAAATCTCGCGGGACAAAGACGCCCGCAGCCTTGAGAGCGAGGCGAGGCGAGTTGGCGCAGTTGCTCTCCACGAGCTGCGGAAGCGAAATGCTTGATGGGAAACGGCTCGCTGGTATCTCGAGCTGAGCCTCATTGGTGGTTTTTACCACGTGCTGCTGATGAAACTCTCCAATTGGCTGGCAAAAGTTTGTTGTTGTTTTGTGTCAGTTTTACTTCGCCACATCCATTCCCATTTTTCATCATTGTTCCACAATGTTTATCATCATGAAATGAATATCTATATATTTTATACTATACTGCTTACCGTTTTCATACTTTATATATCTTAGCATATTCATACACACTGTTCATACTGCTCACAGGCTGATATCTAGTGTATTCATACCCCTCACTGTTTATTCATCATTCAATTCATTCTATATGTTATTCTGTAGATTGTGTACATTACTTTCCACTTCACTGCTTGTTGCACCTGGTTAGAAGCTAAACTGCATTTGGTTGTCGCAGTACCTGTAATATGTGCAATAACAATAAAGTTTATCTTTAAGTTAAACCAAATCATTAAAATAAAATCTGTTGTAATGTAATGATTTGGTTTAACCTTATTTATTGAATACATCATTTAAAATGGCAAGATTAAATCAAATTACATCCATGTTGTACACATCATAAAGCTTAAAGTGGCAGCTAAAGAATTAACACAGCAGCAGGTCTGTTCAATTCATGCTCATGAAGCTTCATGTGTGCGGATCTGAAGGGACTGATCATTTGTAGCCTGTCCACCTATCAGTTTTGCAAACATTAAGAGGGAGGAGCATTTCTAATTATGGAACCCAGTCACTGGTGTGGTTCCTCATCATGACTGAATTAACAAACCTATATAAAGCAATGGAGATCACCTTTGTCTACAGTGGGTAAAATGGAATTTGTGGTGCTTACACTGCGTGATGGACAGGGAGACATCACTGTAAGAGTCTCACAAGACATTTCCCAAAGACTACAAAATGGTGAGTAAACAACTAAATTGCATTCCAACAATCTGGATATGATTTTAAATTATGTAAATTATTTTTCAGATAACAGTTTAGCAGCTGCACTTATGCAGCAAGCAAGGGCTGCAACAAATGCACAAGGTAATCTATCATTTAAATCAAAAATGGTATTGTCTTTTAATGCAAATCAAACAAATGACATATTCATGTTTATTGTAAACAAATATTTAATTTTCTCTCAATCACAGTCCCTTTAGATCATGTCATTCTCCATACAATACATGTGGGATTTCTATTGCATCCACTTCATCTGCAACGAAAAACGCCAACGCAATTTCCGCCATTGCAAACCCAGCCAGTCAAGCCGACTCTGAGTCCGAGCTGTCCGACTTAAGACGAGCATTTTGACACCTCCCCCGGCTGTGATCGGCTACTCTCGTCTACTTTCGAGGCGAGCCGCAATGTGTCTCAAACAAGCCTATTGTCAACACCAGGAGTGACAGTCTGCACACACACAAGAAGCAACACATAATTTTCACTCCGAGTGGGAGGATGATTATTTTTGTATCTATTCCAATTCAAAGTTCATCTGTCTCATCTGCAATGTGAGCGAGGCTTTATCTTTATTTTATTTAAAAACCGTTATTAATCAGCTGTAAGTTTGAGTTTGTTTGAACTTATTCATTATAATTATTGTACAAAATGGTATAAGAATGCAAACTTAAATTGATTATAGTCTATTATCAATTCAGGTTAAGAAACTAGTGTTGCTTGCATCCTATTTTAAAGGCATTTCTTTTTATAATCTACTAAAATGCAACAAAAAAAGGGTTTGATTTTATTAATTGTGTCTTTTTTATTGCACTGTTGCAGCAGATTCCGGTGTAGCTTCAGATCTGAGTTGTCTTATTAGTAAGCCTAATTTTGTCACGATCTGTCTGTAATGTATTTTGTCTTGTCTTTTTCTGTCCTTTGTTTCATGTTTTATTTTGAAAGGTCTTCACCCCCCGTCTTGCCTGTTTCTGTCTGCGTTGTGTCTTGTTTAAATCTGTCTGTGGTTCCCTGTCGTTAGTTTCCCTGGTGTGTCTAATTTACCCGAATGTGTTCACCTGGTGTCCCCTGTGTTTTCTCCTCCCTCCTCACCTGTGTCTTGTTTGTATGATTAGTCTTGTGTGTATTTAAGTTCTGGTTTTTCTGTCTGTCTTTGTCGGTTCGTCTTGTGTCATGACTAGTTCGTCGGTGAGTGTTCTGTTTTGTCTTTGTTTATCACCTAGCCTTGAAATAAAGGAATTTTCACTTTATTCTGCATTTGGGTCCTGCCTGCTTCACACACCGTAACAAATGTATACTTTTGTAGCAACACTATTTTTATATAATGGCAAATAAAGGGTTCAGAGTATTTTCTTTTTTTCCTGTGTCATATGTGGCAGCACTGTTCAATGTTTCTTGAAAACATTACCCACTGTAGTGATGTGTGAATAAACTCCAACTCTGTATCAACAACACTGTTGTGTAACTTTAGTTAAATACTTGAATGTGTGTAGATTAGAAAGAGGTAAGATAAAGGATCTGCAGTATTTTATGAAGTATTAATCGTACAAAGGTCAGTTTTATACAAGTAGAAGTGTGTATTTACCTGGTAGTAGGCTGTCAGTAATGGCTATGCCTCTCTATTTGGACTGGTAGATCTCGGTAGACTGGCAACTTTAAAAGTAGCTCTCGGTTCAAAAAAGGTTGGGCACCCCTGCTTTAGGCTATGCTGTGTCAGAATTGGGCCGCCATAAAAATGTGACAATACACTCGGTAAATGAAAACCCATGGGAAATGCAAGAACTGGGACAAGTCTGTTTGTGTTTCTGATGCTAATAGTGAAGACGATGTTATGGAAGTTGAGTTGAAACACTCAGTAGTGTTCGCCATTAACAAACATCTAGCGAAGAGATGGAAAACCTTCTGTTCATTGAAACCCCCACTCTCTATCGCAGCATGATGGACCGTAAACACGGCCGCTGCTCAGGGAGTACTCGCCTGTTCGGTAATGAGTCAAGGCAAGATACAGTAGGCATTTAACCTGGATGTAAGTATTTGTGTAGCCTATTGCTGTTCAATATACAAAGATAATGGAAAAATGTAAATAACAGTTCCTGTGGGGAATACAAAACAAGATACAGTCTTATCACATACAATGTGTCTAGTGTTGCTGTGGTGCCATAAACTGGTGGATTCTGATGCTAAATTATAAATCAAAACCTACTCTGGGGGCATCTGTGGCGGGGTCCTGTGTTAACCACGTGCGTCAAGCATAAATCTGGGTTTCCATAAATTCTTTGGAGACCTGTTGTAAGCTTAACCACTGCATGCCTAGCCATACTATAACTCCTGCCGTAACCGGAAACCAAATGAAAGCCCTGAGATGGTTAACCTTGAGGGGCCACGTCCCCAGGATGTGAATATTTTAACATATTGTTGTCCCATTAACATGACTGATGGATGGAAATAAAAACAAAACCATCAGTCACAATATGGACCAAGCTGATGGAGGTATTTCATCAGGTTAGTACAATAGTTTTCTTAAAACGGATCATAATCCTCCATAATAAAATATCAAAAATACATTCTATAAGTGTATCTACTGGCAGAAGTGGGGTAAAGAGATGTTCTGGAAGATGCATACAGATGGTGGTGCCTCCCAAAGGTCTGAGTATATTTACAGGAAAATATTGTCCTTCGACCTCCAGATAGAGAGCTCTTGACAGCTCTATGCATACTCCATTGATAAATGACATGCTATTGATCCTCCTCTCTTCGTTGAGGGCCATATGCGAGTGCTCCAACACTGATAAGGCAGTTAAAAAACACTACATTCTGTCAGCAATAGCTCCCGTCCGCAAGTCAATTTTAGTTTAAGCAATCCTATTTGAAAGGAAAGAGCTTAATTTGCAAAATGTCAATGGTGATTGAGGTCTTCCCCCAAATCAATGTTAGTGTCAGAAGCATGGGTTCAGGCAGCGCTTGAATCTCACAGGATTTGCATCTGAAAACAGTTATCCTGTCAACGGATTTGTTATGTATGCTCTGGCTGCTGTGGTATACTTTTCAAGCTCAAAAGAGCAGAAACACATGTTCAAACAGAACCCACACGCCACTGTACAGCCAACCAGAGAAAATAAAAAAACCCACGCTTGCAAAGCATCGTCTCGAGGGGAATAGACCAAATTAAATTGAATCTAATGAAACACCAAAGTTACACTATTTCATTTCATGTAAAATCAACAGGTATTTTAGCATAACTACCCGAGGCCCATGCTGCACTCTAATAATTTAGTGTTCCTTTAAAGGTCTACACTGGGCTGGCTGATATAATGATTATATATTACTGAGTGTTGTTAGCAACCGTTATGATGCACCCTCAGGCCCTGCTGTAATATGAAGGACAAGGAATGAATCCTGGTGACAGTTTATTGTATACTGTGAGCACACTCGGCCCTGACATCCACGAGATCCAAAAGTACACACACACATGCACACACACGCAGTCCAACGCACACACCCACACACACAAGCGCACATACATTTTTCTGCTACTTGATAGTTCAACCTCTTCAAATTTCAGAGGGGGTTTTACACACAAAACATATAATCAGCTTAAAAAAGGTCATTCCTATTGTAATAAATCAAGCTATGAAGCAAAACTATATTATTTGAAATTTGCTTGACAGTCATAACAGTAAAATGCTATTTACGCAATTATGCAACATTTATAATATTTAAATAATTAATACAAATTATAATAAAACCCTTGCATGACCGGCTGGATACTAGAGGTAACACTGTGGAAGGACTATTGTGTTTTCTCTCCCTCTCTGCTGCGTGCTGCTCTTCAGTGGCATGCCATCTATATTATAGCCCTCACATGGGTGTGCAGTCTAAACAGAGCCTCGTGCCACCAGCCTCCAGAGACAGTAAGACAGCCCTGTTAGCTGTGCACCTCCTGTCCCTTTTAAGTTTGCAGCACATTGCACACATTTCTTTAGACCCTGAAGATGAGTGCATCCATGTGCAGAGCGTGGATAGGAAGCTGTTGTTTTGTTAGCCATACTAGGGGTGTAGCTTTCGGCAGTGGTACTTTGTATCCTCAGAAAGCAGAGCCCCCCTCTACTTTTTTCCATATTTCATGACGCCATCACCCTTTGTAAATTACTGCCTGCTCTTTCAAATGATTTTCCATGTCTGTGGATCTTTTAAATAGTGCCAACTGCTTTTTCTTCTCAAATAATTTCTGACCTTTACCTTTTCCTGATATCATTTCATTTTGCTTGGCCGCATGCTGTCTTTAGCTAGCGTCTCACCACAGATGACACATTGTGTGTGTCCGAGACACCTTCCTATCCTTCATTAAGACCAACGTTAAAGTCACTCTTGAGATGGAGACCTTACTTTTTATTTTTCTACTGATGAGTCATCAGCACTTTCTCTCACACATTTTGTGTCATTCATTAAAAACAGGGATGCTCTGACTGCAGGAATAACGAGGACGAGCTGCTAACAAGATGGTGATAGTGACTCAGAGTTAGACTCTTTTATCAGAGGTGTTGAGGTCGTAGAAGGGTGGCCTAATAAGCAGCCTAATATTTTGAGCACAAAAATATATATTTTAAAATAATTTTATCTGAAGCCTTTTATAAAAATATCCAGACAGTGTGTTGTTGTGATTTTAGATAAGTAAATCTGTAAATCTAACTTTGACAATATCAGAGCAGGCATATCTTTGCACACCTCTGTGATCCTTAGCGCCAAGGGGACTGTCCCATGGGACCATTGTTTGTATTGGTGGCGAGTCTGACGGTCTACACATTTGATCCAGACTAAATCATCTTGACAATTATTGGATTGGATGGATTTCCATGAATTGTGTCCAGAAATGTATTGCTAGAAATAACTTTGGAGATCACAAGACTTCTCCTCTTGTCCCATCATAAGGTCAATTCTGACAAATTACAACCAAAGACCTGAGAAACATACCCACTAGCTTTAGTTTGAATTGTACGATGTATTTAGTACCGATTAGCAAATAATACATGCTGCTAATATTTTAAACTAAGATGGTGAGAATTACCATTATACCTTCAGCATGTTCAAATTGCCATTGTGTACATGTTAGCATGCTAACGTTAGCATTTAGCCTATAGAGTGGTGCAGGAACGAGTCCTAAAACCCGGAGGTGAGTTAGCATTGTACCACTCCCGGTTCCCTCGTCTAAGAGTCAATGGGATTTCTCCATAGGATTTTGGAAAATAGCTTGAAATAAGGTCTGTGTTTGACACAAATTTAAGAGACGGATCACGTTTTGTTCTACGACATTAAATACATCAGCAGCAGTGACCCCACTGGTGATTTTTGAAGTGTCTGAAAAACGATGGTTGTTAACAAGTGGCTGAATAGGACTTCAGAAGTTGTCGAGGACATTGTACGTAATTACGCCGAACACGTAAACACTCCCGCTAAGTTTGTTTGCCCCTGTTCTGCCTGAAAACAAGTACCTGCTTATTGCAAACTGTTAAAACAAACGCTTCAACTTGTACAATTTTGAATCTGTGTTTTTGAATATCGATCTTAAGTTGTGGTGACGTTGAAGTCGTGCGACCCTGCTGTACTCAGCTGTAGTTCGTTTATAGCATAACGTTAGTATTTTGCTTCTGGCCATTAGATTTATGATTCGAAAATGTTAAAAGTAGGGTAGACATGTGGAGATTATCCGGCTGAACAAAATGTGCATTTATCAAACAGGTTCGTTTTCCACAGACCTTATTTTTTACAATATTCCAAAATCCTATGTATGGAGAAATCCCATTGCTTTTTGAGGGAAACCATGCGCAGCTTACTTCCGGGTCGGCTTACAAAAATACGTCATCCCTGCACCACTCATTTAACACTGCATTAGATAAGCCTCACAGAGCCATTCTTAGTCCTCTGGTTGCTATCCTTTTTTCCTTAAAATGCATCTTTTATGTGTTGCAAGGGGATTCTCCCTGACAAGCAGATCCGCAGGATTAGTCTTAAGTGCAATATACTTTGAAAGGTGCAATGTGGTTTCAGAGCAGGGGTGGGGAAAGTGTTGAGAAAGCGATAAAGCAGAGAACAAAGCATAGGGTCTGAGAGGAACTGCAACAATATACCTCTGTTTGAAGCAGCAGACACTCACAGGCAGCAATAAAAGGCAGCCGTTTAACAATTTCACTTTAAACTCATTTAGCAGGATTTGAGGAACTGTGAGATGAGAGGGATGTGCCTCACAAAAACAGATCATATTTAAAAGGCACATTTCTTATTGATCTACAGACGTTTCAAACTCAAATAAGGTTTTCTACCATGGAAAAATACTTGGATGATATTCAGAAGTCTGCTATGGCTTAGTGACTTTGTAATCCAACCAGAATGTTGCCTGAAACCCACAGTGGTGCGTTGCAACAACTACAATTAACCCTGTTATAACGCCTTTCAGCCCAAATCGTTTTCTGCTGAAGCAATGTGGGCATTTTTCCTTTTAGGAGGGATGAGTGAGAGGCCATCCAGAGCCAGCAGAGAGCTCCTCATGCTTCTGCACACATCCGCGTAAGAGGATCGGACGTAATGGGGTTTCCTCTTCTGTGGCTCCTTCTGCTCGCCAGATAAACTGCAGAAAACTTCCGACAAAGTCTAAGAGTGCTATTGTTGTCACACTTTGCAGTCATTGCCGACAATACATTTTAAAGGAACGCGGGTGTGACCTCAGTCGGAGCAGAGATAAGCTTTTAAGCAGGTGCCTTCTTCTCTCGCCTTGCATGAAGTGGCAGAACATGGCGGTGATAGCCAGACTGGGAGAGTCAAGAAGAAGAAGATGGACCTTTATTTATCAAGCTGCTGCAATCCTCAAGCAGACTGCAAACCCATGAAGGATGGGACCTCATTAAAGATACAGAAGCAGTACTAGCTATAAGCACAATCATCACAAAGAAACTAAATATGTCTGAATTTAAATGACAAATGGAACAAGTGAACCAGCTGTATTTTCATTGACAAACATTTATTCATATAGCATTCCATTATGTTGCTGAATAATAAAGTACACCATCCCCCAAGGCCTTTGGGAATAGCTAAGACCTTAATATCAGGCGTGCACGGTTTCATTTATTCTCCTGGTGGCAGGCTGCTGATCTAATGACCTCATGTCAGCTGCAATGACAACTTGTTTGACACAGGGATATTTTATTCATTCTATTAATATTGCATTAATGGCTCACAGTGTCTAGTGTTTTCGCATGTGGATATACACCTGCTCCACTGAACATGAGAGCAACAGCACTACAAACAACATGTCCCGCAAAAGGTCAAAAGCATGGGAATTAAAATAAATAAATTAGTCTCACAGGCAACCCTCTTCTGTTATCAGTTTAGTTATTGCCTTTGCAGGTCTGAATTGTCCCGGAGTATAGTTTGTGCTTCGGAAAACAATTAACAGACATGGATTTGTATTTTGCAAACATCCCAACTCGATTATAAAAATAATGGATTTTTTTCTTTGCATTATTTCCAATTCCAACACCGGATCTATGTAATCGGTTAAACCTGGCACTCAGACTCGTGCTGCCAGTTTTTCCAACCAGATCACATCAGTTAAATGCATTTATCTGCATACCAGTATAACTACCATGTTCATACCAAAAAGCTGCTTCTTGTTTTTAATTGATCTCATCTTGTTCACTCCTCAATCTGTTAGATCTCCAACCTGAAAGATAGCAAGGCTCACCAGCCTGCAAGCCAATTTGAAAGTCCAGGCGGGATTGACCTCTCCTTAAGTATCTATTGATTGTTTGCTTCCTTGTTTCTATAACTGCATGCCTAAAGAACACAAACAGCAGGACAAGGTTCATGCTTTCTGGCTCTCCATTAGTGCAAGGATAGAGATAGTGGAACAAAAGAGTGGAAAGTAATCAATAAAACAGCTGCGTTTCTCAACCTGAGGAATGCTTTTGTTAGTTTGATGGCCATGCTAACACCCTCATGTAATGCTTGGTAACCCTGGCCACATTATTTCCTGTCCTACCTGCTTTTTGACACAGCATGCGAGTAAATGTTACCTTGCCAATTCTGATCTGAGCGGGCCATAAATCAGCATCTCATTAAATGGATGGAGTAAAAACCAGCAGGGCACTCGGGCCCAAGGACCAAAGAGGAGAATCACTGGACTGAAGATTATGTATTTAGTATATCCATGGGACAAATAAAAAGTAACACTTTTAAAGTTCCCAAAAAACCCCTCTACTAAAGTGTATTCTATTATCATTTATATTATATCATAATACTGTTACTAGGCAGTATCATTTGTATTCACACTGTAAGACTTTCAAGAATGATTTAACATGTTAAAAGTTTACTTAATTTATTCACCAATTTCATAGGCAATATCCTAGTTCTGTAGGTTATATATAAAAATATATAAATGGTTCTACAAAAACAGTATGAATTATCAAACATTTAAATCCTGTCAGGAATAATGTTATTTATGAAAAGAGTGTCATTAGACTGTAAATCAAGTGTGTTTATAGTTCTGGAGAGGAGACCTTCTTTGGACAGTTTTGTATGCAATGTATTGTTTTTATGCTCTTCGTGGAAAACAAAAAAACAAACAGTATGGTGCTGTGTTGTTCTCTTGTCTTCTTTTATTCTACAAGGACGTAATGTTTCAGACACAAATTGGGTCCCTCGGGGCTGTACTTCTTGATGTAATGCTGATGTGATTTTCACATAGGTACAATGTTATTCTTCCTACTAGTGTCTTCACAGCTCATCTATAAATACAGGCATCCTCCCAACCCCTTACCTGATGTCATGTCCATGTAGAATAAAAGGAACATTGGGAATAGGATAGATGCAACAGCAAGCTGCTGTTAATACGTTTTCTTGACTTCTCCATGAAACAATCGATTGAATATAGTTTGTCTTCTTTTTTAGCTTTAGGCCAAAATCAAGCTTAAATAGAAACCATTTAGAAAGTCAGACAGATAGACTCACATTGCTCATTCTGATTTAGTAATTCCCTTGTTCTTTGGTCTAAGAATGATTAACATTGTGCATATTCAGCCAGTTTTCTCCTACTAGGTGAATCCCACTGAGCCTTTCTCAACCTGTTTTTTTCATTCTTGTTCGACTTTCAGACTACCTGACTTTACTCTTAGCTACAAACAGGAGTCTCATTCTTTGCTGTACCGTAAATGAGAGTAAACTAACTAACTGCTCCCACCCAATAATAGCATCTTTACAAACACACAAACATATATATATTTTATGTACATAACATATATATTAGATAAACATATACATAAAATAGCTCTTATGGTTTTCTCACAAGAGGCTTGACCATACATTGGACAGAAATGTCAAGATAGATGAGAAGTGGAATTACTTTGTTTTCCATTTTCTCACATTCTTGTTATGAAGAAATAATGCACTGAGTGGGGTCTTTGTGTCACACTCTGAATGAATAAAAGCCAATTAGCAAGCAATGGAAACAATATAACGGCCAAAGTCACTGGTGTGGATCATGAAATATCCATGAGACGATTGTGTTTGCATTCCTTCAGAAATGGTAATTGAGCTCTTTGTATGCATATATAGATGTGTGTGTGTGTGTGTGTGTGTGTGTGTGTGTGTGTGTGTGTGTGTGTGTGTGTGTGTGTGTGTGTGTGTGTGTGTGTGTGTGTGTGTGTGTGTGTGTGTGTGTGTGCGCGTGTGCGTGTGTGTGTGTGTGTATCTAATCACATTGTGCATACGTGACATACCAACAGTGTCCCCTATGATGGGGCTGAACACAGTGCTAGAGGCGTGAGCAATTGACCTGCACTAGCTCATGCATCAATGTTCAAAGGGAAACAGTGTTTAGAAAAACAGATAATATAATTAACCTTTGACATTTTGTGTGAACCTGTCACTCAAGTCAAACACACAGCAGTCATATATGGCGTCCGTCTATACAACAGTCTCTGGAATAGATCACACTGCAAGTCTTCAATCTCCTTCAAATCAATCACGGTGGTGATTCTGTAAAAAAAAACGAGATAAAAAGCCGACCGGAGCCTGTCAGGGCTCTGAGAGCAGAGGACGTCAATGCCTCACTTAGACAGCTCGTCTGAAGGGGCTGCTTCCCCAGACACGGGGACAACACGCAGTTCACCTGCATTCAATACAAAGTTTTGCCCCGTTTAAAAAAAAAAAGAGAGATGGATAGAGAATTGCAAGCTGAACTCCCTGATGTAAATGTCATCTGGATAAAAATCAATTTCATGATTCATTCAAGGGGCCAGGCCTTACAAATAGACACATTTGCCGGGTCTTTTCAACTACAGTGTCGTCCTCCCCGAGAATGACTGGGTGCTCCATGAGCTACACAGAAGGGATTGGACGATTTTTCAAAAGGTGCACACCATCATTGCTCCTGGTAACAATTAAAAAGTTTGGCTGATTGATTTTTTTGTCCTCCTGTGGCATTGTTGCTTCTCATTTCCAACACAGCATGAAAGGCAGTGAAATAAAAACATCTTAGCAGCAAATCGGCCTCACCATGGCAACAGTATTGATCAACCCTCCTAAGTCCTCAGAAAAATCTTTCCCCCTTGTCAATTTCCCAGCAATAACAGTTCAGCAGCTACTCATGTCTTGAATAGACAACCGTGGTGTTTTGCACATGGAAATACAAATCTACAATCAACATTAAGCTGCACTGATCATTCATTTATCACAGAGGGGAGACACCAAATCACCTGATGATATTCACTGAGAACAAAGGATGAAAGAGGCTCGGAGAAAAGCTCAGTGAGAGCACATTGACCAAAAGCTTAATGTGTAAAGATTTCACTTCAAAGTCCATTAGACTGCTTAGTTGTGGCCACAATCGAATGTAACTCAAATTGGCAAGGACAAGAAACACTTTTCTTCTGAAGAAAATCGGCTTTGCTTCATTGGCTTCATTAATCATAACTGAACAGGTGTTATTATCAAGCTTTTCATTCTTTTGGCTTGAATCACTTGATGCTTGATGGATCGCAGTTATATACAATCTCTGACATTTGTAAAGACTGCAACACACTATTCAAATGCAGTAAAACTAATGAGCGTAAATGTGCTGGGAGCTCTCATTTCTGGTAAGTATTGATTATACACTACCATGTGGCCTCACATTTAATTCATCATCGTCTATTATCAGAGCTATCATCACCGCTGGCTAAGAAAAACAAGTGTGCTGAAGGGCAATTGGCTTCAGACTGGATTTATCGTGTGTGCAGATTTGACTGTGGTTATTAAATTCACCTCGATTCAACGTTTGAAGGGAAATAAGATGAAATGCAGAGTGTCTGACAGAGCTTCATGAGTTCTGCTCTTCAATCCAGATTCCTCAAGCTTGAGCTCCAGGTCAACATTGTTCATGGACTACACCCTACTCCTACGCTTTACATGTACAGACACGCTGGTATGCCTGACATGGATTTCCCACACTGCGAAAATAACAACTGTATTGAGGGTGCTTCAAAGCATCGCTAGGGTTTACCAACTTGGATAATAAAAAAGTAATTTGTTATCTGAAGCTGAAGGTTGTGATTGGGACCATCGGTCTAATTGTCCAGTCTATGGAGCCAGAAAACCCCAAGGGACGACTGCTGTGAAAGAAAAAAAAAGTGTTGCATGTGTAAGTGATTATGTGCATGCGTGTGTGAAAAGAAAAGGAAGAGGAGGGCTAAAAGCATGTTAAGCACTTTGATGGTCTTGCAGTGCAGTTAAACAGCTACTTAAAGCCAGGCCTCATGATTTGTCTAATTGAACTGAAACAAAACACAAGATGACAAAACTATGAGTTACAATCTGCAACAGCAAATCATTAGCACTAACTCTGCCACTCTGATGATCCGCACTGCTGTCCTCTCTCAAGAAAACGACATAAAAGTCTTCACATTTGCATAAGCATCCACATGGTAGTTCATGTAATTAGACATTTTGCTATGGAGATGTGTCTTAAATAATTCATCTACTGTATTGGTGCCCTGCTGTGTTTCCTTCTCCACTGCAGCACCACCAGTGGGCAAACACTGTCAGTCTACTCTCATCCAACAGGAATAGAGATGCTTTTCCCATGAACCCCAGCTAACTCATTCTGAAATTAGTAGTGCAAATTCATTTAATTAACTCGCAGCCACCGAGCTCAAATAGGACACGAAGAGTTTGAAACTCTTTTCAAAGAAGGTGCCTCCTGTAGATAAAAGCAAGCCATAAATCAAGGCGTTTAGGTTCAAAACAATTCATAAAAATGCCTGCAGTCACTCTGCACAAGAGGCTCATATAATCATGTGCAATCACATGGAGCGGGCCTGTTATTCTCAGGAGGGGGTTGTTGAGTTTGGGTGTGATTGTGTCAGGCTGTCAGTGCCCACTCATCCAGACTCTAGATTGAGACTGGAACAGACGGGAGCTGTTCTTCACCACCACCGGGGACAAGCGACAGCAACTCAGCTGTCTCACCCACAGTGTGGTGGAGGAGAAAACCACCAAAATCACTTCGCCTTTCCTTTGTAACAGTATGTTAAGATAGAGAAATCTAGAGGAAATTGTTATAACATGCCCCAAATTTAAATGGGAGAAAATGAAATTGTATGTGTAAAAAGAGAAGATTTTTGTTAATACCAGTTACTTTGTGAGATAAGGTTTTATGGTGGTTACTATAGCCTACTCCCTGTTCACGTCTGCTTCCCGTAACTGAGTGGGTTGCAATGAGGCAATGGACACTCCTCCCTTTAAAATCGATTATTACCAGATGCTTGGACACTAGCTGCATCAGTGAAAACACTATTTTAAAAACCCACAAAACTATCGCTCACGCTCAAAGACTTGCCTGAAAGAGGCGTAGGATGTTGGCAACCATAATCGATACTGAGCTCGCCGAGGCTCCGATGACTCCCACCACTTTTTCAGGCTTGACAAACACCGGTGGCTCCCCGTTAGTGCATCTCACGTCGGAGGTGTCCTTCGTGATCAAGGCTTGAACGAAAGTTAAAGATTGCTCCAGTGCGTAGGTATCCCTCGAACACGTCTCCAGCACCCGGGCGCCTAAGGTGATGTTGGGTAGGAGTGTATCGTCCTGGT
The DNA here is from genome assembly GCF_902827115.2 of Pseudochaenichthys georgianus. Lineage (NCBI taxonomy): Eukaryota > Metazoa > Chordata > Actinopteri > Perciformes > Channichthyidae > Pseudochaenichthys > Pseudochaenichthys georgianus. Next base: position 14,884,788 of record NC_047509.1, read on the forward strand.
TAATTTGGTCCAAAGCGTACATCATGGCCTCAAGCCGCTGGATCCCGTTCTCCTTTTTGAGGTCCCCGCACGGCATGCCATCGGCCCCCCTGGCATGCACCGGGAAGAGTCCACCGAGGGTCAGGTGCCCCTCGGTCCGTATTGAATGGGGCGCATAAGTCTCCTGAGGCAGCGCGAAATCTACCACAGTCCTCATGAGCAAAAACGCTCTCCATATAGTGCTCAGTTTCACGCACGAACCTGGACCAGCCATGATCAACTTTTAGGAAAAATTGAGTCTACAATGCACGGAATGTAGAACCACAGGGGTAAAAGAAGTTTGTTAAAACGAATCCATTATTTTTCAGCAAGGAGGAGATTCAACAAGCTGGGCTGAAGAACCGAGACGCAGTGGATGGTTCAGACAAACTGCGCCCATCGCGTCGCTGCCAGGAGTGAGCGGTGCAGCTTGTTGAACAGTGAAGCTCCTGACGGTAATACAGTTCCTTCGGAAAGAGACGCTACATCCATTAGTCAGAAAACATCAGCAATAGAAGATAACCACCCGCTTCTGATGAACTGGCTTAATTTAGTCTATTTATGCTGATTTCCAAGCGCGTAACGCAATAAAGCTGCTGCAATCGTCACTACCTGAAGCAGTGATTGCACAACATTAGAAATATAGTGATTTTTTAAGGAATTATCTTTCAGGATCAATACTTAGATGTTAGGACCGGCAGAAGTAGGTGACATTCTTCGTGCTCAGACCAACTCCACGGGAGCGCAGAGACGCATCGCTCGGCTGTGGTGTCTGTCTCCCCCGGGGTTGCATATCATCTCCACAGTCTCCAAATAACAAGAAAGAAAAAGAAGCGAGCTGAAACGAGCGGCCGACTAGGAGAAAAATCCAGCTAATTAAAACACTGACTCTCGGTCCCTGCAACCGCTTGTGTTTATACAAAAGGAATGAGTCACAGCGAAGGAATCACTGTGCGCCGAGTTTTCAGCCCCCATTCCCTGCGAGACGTCATTCAGCTGGCTAGAAAAAAGAGAAAAAAGAGTAGCATCACTTCGTGGCAAGGTTTTCAGGAAGTTGTCTTCAGTCCGCTCAACGAGAAGGTAAACAAGGCGAACAAATGCACTTATAGACTTGAAGACAATTGTTCCTCTGAGTGCATCTCAGTGTGCATTAATCTCTTTCCCCCTCCCTCAGTTATTCCCCCTCAAACACACACAGAAAAACACATGCAGAAGTCAGAGAATGTTTTTTTCCTCTTTGCTTTTGATGTTAGCTGTGGCAGTGATGAAACAGAGATGTGTGGCATTAAGAAACAAATCAGAGCTGCAGGTATTGAGGGCTTCACCCACCAACTAAGAAGTGCCTTCATGAAATAGTTGTGGATGCATTACTGATGCACCTTTAAAACGGAGGAGGGAGGGAGGGAGTGGGAGAACAGACACGTTTGGAGGGGTCCAGGCTGGTCTCCCAGGCAACCCTTCTTCAGAAGACACTCCTGATTCATCCTGCGCACACACACAGACACACACGCCCACACACATACACGACGTACACACTTGGTGAGCCTCGTGCTGGCATGCACGCTGGCTGGCAAACAGACTGGTGAGAATTACCACACCTTTAGGAGCAAGGAACCCTCACATCTTCCCAACAAAACACTATCATCACCAAACTATTTAATTGCACAGATGGCGCTTTTACAAACAAGCAGATTGTGATCATTTGCATGCAGTGGGCATGCATTAGCCAGGGACCCGCTCAGCAATTTGTGGCATTAAATAAAAAAGCTAGTTTCTAGGTGTAATTCAAATCCCTTCTTTAAAAATACAACAGTGTAAGACTGACTGCTGTATTTATTCAGTGGGTTATAGTTTTAGAAAAGGTGCAGATTGAGCACTCTGTAGATACATAATTAATGTACTGACCACCAGTACACCACTGCCACAAATCCATCAATACTATCTACATGGATGCTGTTGTCAAGATATCACAGCAGCGCTCTGGGAAACTGTCAAACAGGACGCAGTAAAAGGATTATAGGATGAGTCAGTTAAGTTTCTTGATCATTGACTAATAAACAGCCTCTGAGAGTTGCTTTATTGCGAAAATGATTACGAGGCATCGAATCACATTTTATGAACATGTTCGTTCCATTCGTTTGTGTTCAATGAAAAGATTAGAAAAGGCGATATAGCTCTAATTGAAACATGTCCTATTGACATTACAGGCTTGGATGGACACATTTGTAATTAATTGAATTGAATAAAGATTAATTCCAGCCTTATCCTACCCATGGAGTGTATTTATCTCCATTAGCCGCACTGATTTTGCATGAATATTTTCGTACAGGCAAATCGGCATTTCACACTCCAAGCATGTCAGTATGGTTGTGGGGTGCAAAAACAGCTTGTCAAGGCCAAAATTCATGAGCTGCACCAAAAATACATTTTAGGACACAGTGTGAGAACTGCTGGGAAGAGATTGCTGAGGAGAGAAATGAGGAATGTGAGACATGAGGGAGGCAGATGGCCTCCTACACTGTGAGCGCACTCAGAAAGGAAGGCATGCTTTTGAAAAAATGCTGCAAAATTCCTACAAATGACGCCCTGAGAGACTGGTGTCGCTACGCACGACACTAATTCCACCGCTCGGACTCTGCGGTGAGAGCCTGACACCCACTTACACTGTCAACGGAAAGGTTACTTTTGAAAAATGGGGCCCTCACCGTGATTTAATTTACTGACTAACCCCAAGAAGAGGGGTCTTTTCCCCAGGCAGGCAGTGTGATTTAGACTGAGATGATCACACTTTGGTTTGGATCTTCTCTCTTTCTCCTCACGGACACAAACACACTCAGATTATATCCATTTTGATTTCGTCCTGGGATAAGAAAGCTACAAGGGGGGAGAATTGCGAATGTGTTCAATATAAAGCTGACCAAACAAACAAACACTGCAATGGTTTCCATATGCCGGGGGTGCACTACATTTCAATGTTTCCCACCAGAGGTATTACAAGCTCCTATGAGAGACCAGAGCTTTTGTTTCAAGCATTCAATAACACGTCTGCTCGATGCTGTCTTCTTCAAGTCAATTACAGGGCTGGCATTGTGTGCTCCTTTAAAGAAAAGAACAATAAAAAGTCAACCTTCAGGACAAGAGGCAATAAGGTTTCCTTTTGGGCTGACACTGGGCACAATGGGGTCTGTCTGTCAAATTAATTAACCTGGAAACCTGTTTAATTCCCAGACTCAAATGAAAGGGCCGTCGTATCCACAGGAAAGAAATAACTCCAGAGCAGGAGGTAATTGCATGTCGGGGGGTGATTTGTTCGAAAGCAAGCAGGCCACCAGCCCCGTTTGGAGTCATGCATATTCTGTGAGGGTTGAGGGTTAATGTTAGATCAATGTAGGGGCAATGTTAGATTAGCAACATGAAGGTCACTGAGCTGTCGTGCCCCCGTCTCATTTTGCACCATCTGCTTTGGAATAATAAAATCAGGCTATCTACAATTTTCTTCATCAGTGTTAGCAGAATAAGCTCCCGTGAATAGGGGAACAAACTGAAAGGTATTGTAATTCCACAGGCACGCTGTATGGGAAGACGAATTCTTACCTCCTCTGCTGTTTACGTCAAAGACAAAGCAGGTGCACTGCAGCTAGGACGATACACTCTCCACGCTCTCAATTATCATTGTAATCCATCTGTCATACCAGCTCCCTTCTAATTATGTTTCTGTAAAGTTTCTGCTGTGAGCCCAGTGCCCATTCACACTCGGAAATGTGAAAGATAGACAGATAATACACAAGTGGCCACCGGAATACATAACTGCAGGGGTAGCTTGGGAACAGGAGGTTTGTCTCCCTGGGCTATCTTTGAAACTCATGCGTTAAATGACAATGAGTTTGCTTAGATACACAGACATGTGGCCTTTGAAAGGAGCAAGCGAACACAAGAGAAAAGGAAAAGCCAAAGGAATATAAACTCCTCACCGCTACAGTTTTTGTTACCGCTGTTTCAACTGTGGGTTCCTGATTGGTGGCCTGCCTTGATAATAATCAGATGTATTATATATGACAGTAACAGCCCAAAAGATGCTGACCTTCCACCCACACAGTCCATGAATCTTCCAGAGACCCTATTAGTGGCTGACGGGGTCTTTGTTTTGATGGCTAACCTCATGGTCCACTGGGCTTATGTGATAAGTGGGTGCAGCTGTGTTAGTTAGCCAGGAGGACTTCAGCCACAAATTTAATTGTGATAGCAAATGCCTCTCGCCTTGTGTCTGTTAATTAGCTGACCTTATGAGCCGCTCTGGACCTGTGTGAATCATGTTATCAAACGTGCCCCTTCATGGTACATTGTGAAGGCGGGGATTTTGTCATTAGTCTTTATGAATGACTCATAACAACCCCTTTCTATGTGTCTTTGTTGGTTTTTGTGTATGCAGCAGGGGGATGTAATATACCTGCGTACAGGGAGGTATATGACAATATATTCATAATGAAAAATGTCTCCATTGCAGGTTTAGTGTTTATTTAGTAACATTGTACAATAGTGGTTACAAAGATGAAAGGGAGGAATACATTAGGATCTAAATGAGGATTAGAAAATATGTAAGAATTATAATAACAGACCATTTTTGAAGTGAATCATACCTAGTAGTTACATGTTTCTGGATGTCATTATTCATATTCTTTGATTAAGTAAAGGTAATCGTTGTCAAACCACAGCAGAAGTCAGGAACAAGATAAATACATGCAGTGGCATACACATCAGGTCCTTTTTGTGTGAAGATAGAGTGTTTTGATCTATGATTCAACAAAGGTTTGCTCTTGTTTTGAATTGATTTCTGTCTCCATGGTAAACATTGCCCAGCAATATAGTTATTATGTGAAAGTACAGACTGTAGCTTCAAATGTAAAGTGGCTCTGCACTCCCGACGTGACACAGAGGAGAGATGAGCTTGGAAAGAGGCAGGAGTGCCACATGTTTGGGCAGATTAAAACAATCTTGATGTTAGAGAGGACACCATCACTGAAACACTGCACATACGGACATCATAACCTCATCATCGCCTCACTTTGGCAGGCAAGCCTCTTAGTTAGTTATTCATTTCAATTTATGTTCTGGCAGCTGGTTACATACCATCACGGTTACTTAGAGTCTCATGTGTTTGCATTGCAAAAGCCTTGTTTCAAAGTATATTATTAAAAAATAAAATGTTGAGTGTATCATTGCAACGCAAATGAGCTCATTCTGAACTTTACACTTGGAAAGTATTAAAAGTGTGTGAGTGCATTATAGCTGTGCTGCTTGAATTAACTGCAGTGCTGTTTGTGTTGCAAATAACATATTTTCTTCATCTTATGGGCGACTGTGGCTGCGAGGGAGTGCGGTCGTCTTTCAACCAGAAGGTTGTGGGTTCGATCCCAGCCCATGCAGTCAACATGTCGATGTATCCTTGGGCAAGATACTTAACCCTGAGTTGGTGAATGTGTGTGAATGTTAGGTCCTAGAGTTAGGTACACTGCTCTGTATGAATGGGTGTGAATGGGTGAACGACATGTACTATGTAAAGCGCTTTGAGGGGTCTTAAAGACTGGATAAAGCGCTATATAAGTACAGTCCATTTACCATTTATGCAGTTCATTACCATATGGAGCTGCTAGCAAGGACTGTGGTGGAGGACAGGCCTACTTATTTCAGATAAGTGCCCCTGCAGTCTTTGCCAGAGTTTGAAAAGCATTCACAAAAGGTACTTTCACACACACATGCGCACACACACACATTTTGAAGAATTTGCTTAGCCTGACTGCTTGCCGCTGCGCAATTCATCATACACATGAAGCAATCTCTCTTACTCATTCGGTGGAAATTAACTCCGTTACAAATTACCGCACATAGCTCTCGCAAAAGGTGGAACAATGAATCATATACCTTTATGTTTAATAGCCATCTGCTTAAATTTAAGCTTATGGCTGCTGCCTCATACGCTGTACATGTATGTCACTGTACATGTATGTCACCTACTTGAGCTGGAGGCTGTACTCAATTAAAATAGGGTCAAATTAAACGTTCCCCATTTCTAACCATGTGCACGGCTGAAGAGCATGCCGTTTACAGTAATCCCCTGGGTTTATCTGTTCAGTGAGCTCAGTGCTCCCGTGGTCCCCAGAAGCCCCCAGCCTCTCAGCCACGGTCTGACACCCTTTGGGCTCCCAATGGCCCGGTGGTCCCATAGGAGCACTGTGGCTGGAACTGTGGATCACAAAAGCTGCCTTTTCCCCATGGTCGCCACTGCGTCGGCACACTGGATGCCCTTTTTCATCCCAATAGTGATGGCTAGTTTTGGAGTCAATTTTAAGTCAGGGCGTTTATCCCTAAGTGACATCTCCTGCTAAGAAATCACTGCTTCAAAATGAAAGGAAATGACAGGAGGCATTGTGTCTTTACAGAGTTTTGAGGAAGGAATGATTGTGTATTGTAGATATTATGGGATCCCGACACTGTGGAGCGAAAGTGAGTCCTGTCGGCACAGGGCACAGTACAATACAGGCTGAGCAGAATGGGACTTCTTATGGTTGCTCTGGGATTAAATAAAGCCCAGTTCATTTGCCACATATCACATTTTGTTACATGGTTTCCCACAATTCCTCATATTTCATCCGTGGAGCTGGCAATGGTCGTTTTATATCCCTCCTATTTCCTCCACCTTTCAGCTGGCTTTAAGCTCCTCCATGTCATGATGGTGATTTTCTTTTCTTTTTTACCCTTTTTGGAATGTCTCTCTTTTTGCTTTTCAAGCTGAAAATCAAATCTATAAATCAAAGGCAATGGTAGAAAAGACACGCGGACTGAAGGGCATTTCAATCCTTTCATAGATCCCAAAGCTTCAGAGAGCGAAATAAACAGGAAATTCAAATGGAGCTGGAAATGGTAGCAATCCCTCTTTTCAGGGGATTGAAACCAGGTGTATTTTTTAATGCTTCTTCCTGATTTATATTCTTCTTTGTAGGGAATGAATCCATCCTCCTCTCCTTTATTAATTTCCTTGAAAGACGAAAGGAATTATAGTATTTGAGAAATGCTAGAAATGGCTAAAAATGTACAATGATTTTTTTCGCTGAATTGTTTTTGAGGTTTTATGTATTCGAGTCATCAAAATCAGTTGTTGTGCTTAATGTGCAAAACCATGAGTTATCAATGTGCTTTTAAATTGTATCCCACATGGGCTCAGTCTTTCATACTGTATGAAATCATGTTTGACTCTGCAACCGTGCCTGCTCACCTGGCTGTGTTTTATCAAAATATTGATGCAGAACAAAGCGGTTGACTCACCTTCAGATTAGGGCTGAACGATTAATCGATTTTAAATCGAAATCACGATTTGAAATGATGCGATTATCAAATCGCAAAGCCTGCGATTTTTTTTAACTTTTTTTTTTTTTTACAATTCTTTTTTTGTTTACAATTTTTTTGTTTGTTTTTCTTGTGTGTCAGTCCTCCACACATGTACCAGCCATTGTTAATCAATCAGAAGTAGCCCATGATAGAAGGTGATAGACAGATTGATCCAATCACCTGCCAAGTGCTTCTGAAAGTGCCTGCCCTTTCCAAAGGCTTCAGATGGTTTGGTGAAACAAACCATCTGGGTCAGGTTAGTAATGCTCCATCACATGTTTCTATTACAGGGTGAATCTTAAACTGAAGCTTGACTTTAAAGCAACCCAACGGAAGTTTCATGTAAGTTTAGTTCTTTCACTCGTAGCTCGGGCTGCGGGGGTGCTAGAGACGGGAGCACGTTGATACGACCTTCCTAGCCGGAGTTATGGCCGCATTTTACAATAAACTTCCGTTGGGTCGCTTAAAAACAAATATCGCAATTCGAATCGCAATCGCAATATTTGTCAGAAAAATCGCAATTAGAAAAAAACAAATCGTGCAGCCCTACTTCAGATTTAACGTAATTTGCATAAAAGCATATGATTAGAGAAGATTTAGCCACCAATAGAAAACTATTTTGTTCACACATGACAAGCATTGACTGCATTCATGAATGAGTGACTGGGCACAATTCACTATTTAAGGCTCAAACATGTGAGTGACCAAGCAGTGCTTTAGCTAAATGCAAACATACTCACAATAAATAGGGATCACCAAAGTTATTCAAATGAATCATAATCAGAGCATGAATGTATCATATTTCAAGCCAATCGTACAAAGGTTGTTAAAACATTCACATAAAATCATGTCAGCTTCATGGTGCGACTAAGGCAAAACTCAGCGGATAAAATGTTTTAGGACCATGAATGTCCGTATGAAATCAATTGAAAATCCATCCAAAAGTTGTTGACGTATTTCAGTCAGAAAGTGGTGGACTGACAGATAGTTCCATCCCTTGAGTCACAGACTTTGTATTCTTATCCAAGAATCTGGTCTTATGAGTCCAGAGTCCTACAGTATGACACATTTAGTTGAATGACACATGTCCAGAGTAAATATATGAATGTCACTGCTATATTTGTGTTAAGAGGGAGAAGCGATCACAGAAGAACATTATGAGACATCATTCTTATTCTCGACAGCATCTTGCCAGCATTTTAATGAACCCTGAGCCTAACGCCTACACATGGATCACACTTTCCCTGAACACCAATGTAACACTATTGATTAACAACCTATATCTTTCCACATAATGTCAACACTAGGGTTAAAATTGAACATTAATTTCAGGCACGGTTTCTTAATCAAAGACAAGAGCCAGGAGACCAACGCTGCACAAATACAAATAGATGTAATGCTCGTAGCGCAGATCGATATTTGTTTCTTCATCGTCTTGAGTTGACGTGTGAAGGAGAAATCCGAAACTCAAACATAATCACATCATAATGACTGTTGTATGAAAAATGATACGTCTGCTCCTTTTCTTCAATAGACTACCATACTATACACACACTATACACCATCAAACTGAAGTTATAAATCACAGCACTCCAAAAGCATAGGCAGGAATGAGAGGCATGCTTTCTTTTTAAGTGGAGGCTTACGATTGAACCTCAGGCACTAGAGTCCATAAATCGCAGCATCAATTATTAACCTAAATCTGTTTTAATGTGCCAAAAGAAACCCCAGTGGGCAGGCTAATGCAACTAGCAGGAAACGAGGAGAACAGATAAAATGACCAGTGTGGCCAGAGTTGGCCCCTTTTTAAGTCAGGGATGGTGTAGAGTGCAGGAAAGCCTCAGACGCAAGCCCATTATGTCAGATGTTAGGGGCTGTAAGGAGCCATATTAGCAGCTAAATAATAGAAAATTCCATTCATTGGAGAGTGGAATTATGCTGGTGAGCCATGATGACATAATAGATGAATGCCTCAGAGACATCTCGGCGCACAAGGCCAGCAAAGCAAAAACATTCCCTGTTCACTTTCCGGATGCTTTTTAGGAAACGTGTGTTCCAGTTCACAAGGTGATTAAAGTCATTTGAAAGTGCAGTGAAAGTAAACAGCAAACCATTAGCAGACAACCTTAGCAATCACGTAGCTGCAGGGATGTGGGTATATCATGATAGCAGGCTGAGACCAAAAGCAAACACAAAATCCATTCCCTCCAGAGTCAGTAATGTTCAGCACGCTTTATTTTGCAGTAACATGTTATTAACCTGTTGATGCTCGCAGAGCATGCAGCAGTCACAAATGCAAAACATCTTAAAGAAATGCTTTGCATGCAGGCTTTTGTGAGGAGGATTCAGGTAAACACCATTATCTTTTATTAATCTCAAATCCAATCACAAACGTAGATGAAAAAGAAAGAGGTTAGTGAAGGATGCTTAAGCTTCAAAAGAACAAATTGTACAAACGTAATACTATTTCTCTCTTTTATCACTTCAGGAAAATGTAAGTTGAGGCACTGATGACATTTCCCTCTTCTTTAATTATTCATCATGTTTTCTAAGGGGAGAAAAAGGGCATGCTGATACGGATGCAAGTCCTAATTTAGAAAAATGGGTGCTTGCCAGCATACCGTAGCAACGCAGTAGCCTCCAGTTGTGTACGGTGATGAAAACCTGTTAAGTGTTTTTGATTTTCACACATTCAAACATCGATGGGGCAGAATCTACTTCTGCCTCACATCGAGCCAGGCAGTCAGTGGTGTTTGTTCTTACTTATTTAAGCAATCGGCTTTATTTCTTCCCAGTGATCACTGGGAGGCTCTCCAGGAAGCACTCAGATCTCTTCCTTCATCTGACAGAGGAGAGGAGGGGAGGGTGCGAGAGGAACAGTGAAGCTGTCTTATTAGTGCTAAACTCTCCTGCTCAGGCCTTTAGATTGACGGGAAAAAAGAAAAAAAGCGTTCATGCAGGCTGTGCCATAAACAGTGGCAGTGATAAATATCTGCTGTCACTTCCCACATGACTCACGAGTCTGAGTCTTAGCTTTACTGCACACAGAGGAGGCTGGACCAGAGCAACCATACACTGCTGCTAAATCTTTATCAGATTACAGAGAATAGATGCACTCTATAAAATAGCTTATATTACTAGGGAGTGAGTTGAAGCGTAACACAGTTCACCACCAAATTGTGAATAATGAGAACAATTCTATAAAAGCACACACTGGCATTGATACAGGTAAAAAGCCATACAAGCGCTCATTACTCTTCAAATTGAAGGCCCATTCAGGTTGTTTAATGTAGGCTTCGCTTTCTTACTACCTTAAAGTGTCCTGTCTGAGAAGGGGCCACTTCAGACCTCCAGTCACCACGGACCTGTCTGTGAGTCGGGTTTTTTGGTTGGCAGTTAAGAAGATAGAGAATGGCAGTCCTGCAGAAAATGGACCCGAAACTAAAGATGCAAAAAATCATATTGGGCCTGGAGTTATTCAACACAAATCCATAGTCACTTAGACAGTATATTGTCTGTGAAGCACTGGCTGTGTGACACTGCATAAAAGCATCAACACTGGATGGGGGTGATTCAGGTCCTTTGAGTAAAAGTAAAGATTCATCTTCTTATTACAGACACATGCATTTCCTAACATTCGGTCTATATGCTGTAAAATGTATTATCTCTTCGATTTACACGTCTGTCCGTCCTGGGAGAGGGATCCCTCCTCTGTTGCTCTCCCTGAGGTTTCTCCCATTTTATTTTTTTTCCCTTAAATTGTGGGTTTTCTCTGGAAGTTTTTCCTTGTACGATGTGAGGGTCTAAGGACAAAGGGTGTCGTTTTTCTCATACTGATATTCTGAACAATCTGTGCTGTTGTATTTGCTGTAAAGTGTCTCTACTGTAGGCTATTTTTATTATATGTACAGCACTTTGGCTCGACCAAACATCGTTTATAAATGTGCTATATAAATAAAACTTGATTGATTGAAAGATTCAGCAAAATAGAAATACTGCATTGCAAGTGAAAGTCCTGCATTGAAAATGTCTGTTTTCTATAGATTCTATTAGATCTGTTAGTATTTAAGGATCATAACGCAGCAAAACAGCCTCTTTGTGTGTTGAAGACTTCTGTTAGCCTATTCCCTTTACCAAACATATAAATGCTTGTTTTGTTCTCTCTCATTTTTTTATGGTTGCAATAAAAACACTTTTCTTAAGCACAAAAAAGTTCCGTGCACATTATATTTGAATCCATCCCCCTGACAGGTGTGGCATATCAAGATGGTGGTTACAGCATGGTTATTACACAGCCTTTGGCGAGTTACAATAATAAAACCCCCCTGAATCTATTTCACATTATTAGTGCTACAAACACACATTTCTTGATCACTCTGGATTCTTCCATGAAGAGAATATGTCTCCAAAATGCCACTCACCATCAGAGGTTAGCATTTGCCCACTCAACTCAGTTGTGGCGACAGAGGATGACGAGCCCACAGATGAGATCGCTGAAATGGTTTCTGTCAGTTTGTGTTGCTTTTTTTTGGTTGTGCAAACCAACTGTTGCATCAGCTGTTCTGGTGGCTGATCACAGACGATGTTGTAGTTGAAATACCGTGAAGGTCTTTGACGGGCGTAGTTACACGTGGTCCTTTGTTGTAAGGAAGGTTGTTTGTAGCCTTCTGACAAATTCTCAAAAATCACATTGGTGGTAGATTATGAGAGTGAGACTAATATTCACTTTGTGCTCATCAACATTGATTTGAACAGATACTAAGATAAGATAAGATAGAGCTTTATTGTCTCCCTTAGGAGAAATTTGTCTTGGGCATCGAGATAATACACATAAAACATTCAGGTCAATCAGTCATAGATACAGAACAGAGAATACATATCACATGGCAAAGAAACAAACAAGAAACATACAGACCAGAACTTTCCCTATTGCACATACATAATCAAATATTGCACTTTCCCTATTGTGTCCATATCTATGTACACATAATGCACTTCCCCTATTTAACCTTCTCGATAGCACAAACTACACTGTAAACATACTAAACCTGAGAAAGGAACCTTTTATGTGCATAGAAAATTATTTGATATTTTATTGGACCTCATGGATAATAAGAGAGGAAGTCATATGTTTGTACAGAGTATTATCGGATAATTATAAATAATGCATTAAGTAGCATTTTATTGTTGGTTTCGGGATGGAGCAAATCATCTTTATCTTAATTATCGTATAATGTAATCTTTAGAAATGCATCATATTTAACAAAGTAACTATTATTATATGTCAAATAAATGTGGTTCAGTACAAATAACATTATTGCTCTGTGAATTGTGGTGTTCATATTCTTTAAAAAGTGCTTTTACAAACATTGAAAGCTGAGATTGACACTTGTTGCTGTGGATAATTGACACAGCAACAACAGAGCTTGTTCATTTGGCTTTCCTCCCACTCTAAACACATGCAAATCAGGGGGATTAATGATTCTAAATTACCTATATGTGTAAGTGGGACTTTGTATGTGAATCTCTGATTGCTCTTTGACAAACTAACAGCCTGTCAGAGTTGTTTTTCTGCCTTTATATCCAGTGAGGCTGAAAGATTTCTTAAGCTCCTGAATAAGATGTTGATAACAATGAATGAATGTTGTGCATTTAGATAAGTGCAGAATAAAAGCGAGCATCCCTAATTACTGCCAAGCTAAGATCAGTATAATAAAGTCTTTGGGCCTTTATGTTACATTACATTAGTTAACATTCATTAACTGATCCTATCCCTTTGAAATACTTACACAAAACGTAACTGTTAAGTCATTAATACTTTCTAAAAAGGGCACGTGTTTAACTGATAATGAGACAAACATAATCACTATAGAAACACTTTCTATCAGAGAATGCTTGGCTAGTGCAAATCCACTCTGCTCTATCATTTAGGCTCTCTTTAAATTAAAAGGCAAGACCCCATCAATGAACCAATTAATCAATTACCTTCTGGAAAAGATTTAATTTATTCAATTTATGACCAATTTATGACCAATTTATTAACGTTAACAACTCCAGATTTGATATCTTATAATAGCGGACATTAAGCAGCAGACATCGGTTGCCGTAATAATGACTCATTGCCTGCAGATCTACTTATTCAACAAAAGGTGAGTGAGTAGAGATTTTTTTCCAACCTTCTGAGTCCGGTTTTTTTCTCAAAATCCCAGCTCCTTGGAGGATTAGTTGGGGCTTTTGGCAATATAGGAGCTCGAACTATAATCAATGTGTTTTAATTAAATCGTGTTTACTCGCATGATCATCTATATGTGTTATCAAAATCTCCACAGGAAATGTCCTCATGAATTTACCTCTGAGAAAATGAGATTGACTACCTCTCGTAAACACCACACACGACAGAAATGAATTGGGATCGGCAGCCTTTCAGAGTTCCCCCATCTTTAATTCCCAGCATAGCGACGACATGCAGAGCACATATGCTGCCAAACAGCCTTTGTAACCAAAATAAATCTCCTCCAACCTGCAAACAGACATTTCTCTACGTGAAAGCATCAAGCGGCAGGGGAAACGGCATAATAGTCCTAAAATCTCACAGCTTTTAGAAAAACCTAATGTGAGCACACTTTCCCGTTTGCAATAAGCCACTTTGTTTGCTGAAAACTCGCCAAGTGTTATAAAAACAGCTGCTATCTCTGCAGTCTCAAGGGGCTAGTTAATTTTAGAAAGATAATCTCCCGCAATGTGCTCAGGGATTAAAACGTTAAAAGTCCCAGCATGGGAAGGCGATAAGGCTTTGTAGTCATGGACAGAAAGAAGCATCTAGTGCATTTCAGGAACAGAGAAGTATGTTACTTATGATAATCAGCATGCAGATCAGGAAAAGCAAACACCAGTTGTTCAATGACATGTCTTTGTAATTTGCCACCACCCCTCTGTCTGTGAGCCACACATTATGACCGTGATGACAGCAGTTCATCTTAGGCTATTAGCATTGTCTCCCAAGGCTGTATTGCAGTACGTTCTCGAGAGATTACCTGCAGAAGAGGAATGCCACACTGAAGTACTGTTCTATGGCTTAATCAATCCCATTTGCATATGCAGGATAAAACTAATCCTCATCAGGGGGAGGTTCTCCACCTGAGGCCTTTTCTTGTCCTTTCCAAGCAATTCTTCTTCTATTAAATGATCCCTTGACAATATTCACCTTGCCAGAGAGAACAAAGCTATACTATCACACGGTGTGCAGAGGAAGGGATTCTCTACAGGGAGGCTTGGATTCAGTATGAAGGCGTGATGTGATGCAGTGAATACATGCCTAAACCTTTTATAATGTCTGGAAGTCAACCAAACAGCAAGTTACGGGTGAATATCAATGTGTATTTGCAGGAATCGGGTTACAAAACTGTGGCTTGGTCCAGCCTCCCGCCTGCATCTTGGGCAGCTGCCAGGGTTTTTAAACACCCAACACCGACAGCCGGAATACCCTGCTGTTTTTCCGCTGTGCTTGAACGCAACACAAAACACAAAAGGGTAACAAAATAGAGCTAATGTACCTGAAGCAACCTGAGAATGGAGAAGCTATTCCACTGTTGGAGGGATTTGTGTCACATAAGAGGGATGCCGAGCAGGGAAGAAGCGGGTTTTTCTAAAGATCCCTTTGGCCCACGTTCTTTGGAGGCAACCTCTCTCCTCTCACGGGGGCACCTTTCACTATAAGATAAGCAAATTTACACTGGAAGACAAACGTGACATTTCCCCTGCTCATGAGCTGCTTAGGAGGGGGCTTCATAGGTGGGCATGGTTGATAAGACGACAGCTGGGATTGGAAAGACCTGAAAACCAGCATGAAAAGGAGGTGACAGAAATCAGCAAGAGGGGGATTTTTCCTACCCTTTGATTTTCAACAACATCCTTTGTGCAAAGATCCGACACCAGGGATCGGTTGGAACGTGATGACCTGCCCACACACTAGACCGGTGCTCCTCTTCATGGTTATTTCTTTATGGTAATGTCTACCTCAGGGGGCTGTTTGCCTGCCTTTCCTGGCTGGGGCTCATACAAATCTCACCCTGTTTACAGGCTATCAAATGGATTACAGATTCATTATCAACAGTGTCGTGTGGCCATATAAAGCCTGTCATTTACACCACATTTCCACTGTGTCAGCCACAACACCAAATTCCATGGCTAGAGAGTGTTGAGATGTTTGTTTATTTCTGGGGTATAGAGAAAAGTGCCCGCGCTAAAGGCAAGGCGGATCCGTTTTAACACGCTGTGTGATTTCTGAAGTTGGAGCAAAACGATTGGCCATTGAGTTCACCAACAGCCAGGGACTTACTTACGAACAGCAGCAGTGTTTACCCCAGTTTAGAAAAGAATGAACGGATATTATTTCTTTCTTTTTCTGCTCTATTTTCTTCTCACTGACCTGAATGCAGTGCTGCACTAAACTCTGATATGCATGGTGGAGCACTGCTTTGTGGCATGTTGGTGTGATGTAATGCTGTGTGAGGCTCTCTGAAGGTCTGGGCCATGCATGAGACAGTTTAACATCACTTGGCAATGTGAATCTCCCTGCGAAAGGTGACAGGAGAAGAAACTAGTATTATTCAGCTCGAAAACGACAAGCATTGGCCGTAGTCTCTCTAACTCAGATTGATGATCCATTCTCCCTGCCCCGGGGCCACAGTAATGTAAGGGCCTGGGATCCACCGAGGCTGCACAGAGACAGATGGGACCTTGTCTGCTATGACCTTGATGAGCTAATATTTCTCCCAGGCCTTGTCTGTTGCCTCATCATTAAAGGTGCATCGGCTATTAACATTGGGGGAATACTTCAAAGACACTGTTTACTTGGACAGGACACAATCCGTAGTGTTACAAGGCAAAGAGTGATTGTTTGGCAAATGGGAGAGTGTCATGTGTGTCGATTTGTTTCACTGATGCCTGTGCAGTCTTTGAATGCCATGCAGTCCTGTGCATATGCTGTACACCTTTCACAACTTTGAACCACAATCTGCAGGTTTTTTGTCATATACGACCGTTATCTTAATATTTATAGGGTAAATATAAATATGTAAAGTTTCTGATTAATCAATTCATCAAAACAATTAGTTGCAGCCTTAATTGAGAGACCGACTAAATTGGATATGGTGGCAATCCTCCTCAAAGCACTGTTTGTTGTGCATAAATCGGGAAATAAAATATGTCCAATTGTTTTCACGGCAGAATGTTTTGTTTGTGATAAAATATGAAACTCCCTATGAAGCTGGATTGTTCCGCTGAACAAACAATAGGTGATGCTCTACCCTGCCTATGGGATATTTACACAAGGCACTGTATGAATGATGCTAGAGAATCAACAAGGATCCGAATCGCAGATAAAATGCCTTTTTCTCTTTGTTGAAGGTCGGGAAGAAAGTACCGGACAAACCAAGCGGCTCAGGAAGAGCTTCACCTCAGGCCAACTGGATCCGAAATGAGGCGCTGGGACCTGTTTCACAAAGACAGAATTCTGCAGTGTAAGGTCTTCATTTTGCTCTTATGTTAGTCAGCGCAAGTTCGAGTATTTCTAAATATATCTAAGCCTAAAAAGTCAGCCAACCTGTCCAACGCCTAACAAAAAGCCCTGTTTCCATGGTAACAATCCGTGGCATCTGCTGATCAATGTTTCCATAGGAACACCTTCTGACCAAGGCTAAAGGTCAAAGTTCATTGATTGTTATTGTAAAAACGAAATGCAGTTTGAAGCTGCTCCATGCTACACAAGATAAAAAAAACAGCCACGGTCGGTCAGCCATGTTTTGTAGTTTTAAAGCAAGAATTCATGTCAATTAAATCCTACTGAAGATAGGAACATGAAAGCTTTGTGTAACACATGAGTCAGAATCTAAATCTATCTTTGAGACGCTGGTCCCAGGTGTCAGGTACCACTCACCTTTAACCTTCTTTTTGTCATTTCTACTTTATTGTGCCATTCTTTTGCTGTTTTGTGGGGATATTAGGCTTTGGAATAAATCCACTGACATTAGGAATGGATAGTGTTATAGGAGTCAGACTGGAAAATATGGTCTAGGAAGCAATCCAGTGGGTCACTGTTACTCATCGCCCGCCAGTAAAAGAGAGATAAGGGAGAAATCAAAACAGAGAGACGAGGGCCAACTTCAGCCAGATTGCGCTGACAGATGGGCTCCAAGTTTAATTATTTGGTAGCCTTCTTGTCTTATTTTAACCAGCCCACTAACGCTCTCACTGCTGATATGTGCTTGCTTATGCAGACTATTTAGTGTTTTATCTGCACAATAAAGCAAAAAAGAAAAACACCCCGCAAGCCCAAATTCCCTTATCTCTAGCTTCTTATCTTTCATTAGCTTTGGCCTGTGATGTGTGTTGGGGATTTGCAGAGGGGGGGGGGGGGGGGGGGGGGGGGGCTAATCTATTGAAATATGGTTTCATTTTGGATAGACTTTATCAGGAAAGCAAATTACATTTAGATAATGAAGAGCACTGTGAATCCCCCAAGTGCCCTTGTACTGCTGCGTACATCCAGCACAACAGTACACAGCGGGTGGTAATCATTGTGTAATCGCTCAAACAACAGTGCACAGCCAAGCCCCCCGGTCTCTAGCCACTCCCCAGGCAGCCCGGCCCCTGATATTTGCTGGGCTTATGATTTGTTCTCGTTTCTAAGCAATAAGTAAAGGCTCCTTGTGGCCTTGTAGCCAGATTGAATTGCAAACATGTTGCACCTGGTGCAGCTGAAGCAGGAAGGAGCCGTAGCAACAATGTCTGAATCCGCTATCTGATGGCTGCAACCTTATTGAAAATCTGATAATGATATTTGGTGAGCTTAATGGATGCCCTCTGCAGGCTACAATCAGTCTCACTCAATTCTGTTTTCGTACCCACCGCACCACCACCCCCCCCCCCTTTTCTTTTTCATCTTCTGCCTCACTTACACAGCATGCGGCTGACAGCGAGAGGCATGATCTACGGTTGTCTTGCTCAGTTTTAGAACCACATCATTTATTTCCTTTGCATTTTGTTTTGAAATAGAATGAATTTCTGCGTCACTGAATAATCAATGAGCATCACTGCAGGTGATAAACACGTGCCTGTCCGCTTCTTGTGTGTATTCTCTTCTCCTCAGGTTCAGCTGCAGAACAGAGAGATGCTATTGTCACAAAGGTTTGAAGCTGGACTTTCATCATTAAAGGAAAGTCTGTTTCCTCATTACACCCCCTGCTCGTTTATAGGAAATGTAGGATGCCAATACATGGTATATGTTCAGAGCTTCCCTCTAACATGAAGGTGTAATGACCCAATATGCCCACAGGGAACATTAAAGTTTCATCTGATGTGTTCTAATGGCAGACCTGCAGACGTTACTGAAAGACAGTGTACATATAAAACCATCAATCTGCTGTTTGGCTGACTTTAACATTTTATTAGGAGTTCTTGCAGCACAACCAATACATCACTTCCTCTGAAGTACCTAGAGGCTTTCAAACTGTATTGGCATTTCCATTGTAACGCATTTGTAGTACCACCCTTGCTAGCGATTCCCTCTCTAGTTTAGCATACTCAGCTTCGTTGTCCCTGGCCATAGAATCACGATTTTATGGGGCCGGAAAAACTGGGGGGTAATACACACTAGCCGGTACTACGCTATATGGAAAGGCCACCAAAAACTGTCCTGGCCTGGACGCTAAAGGACGTTAAAACGGGGCTAGCCGCTGCAATGGAAATGCGCTATAACATACCTTATTCTTACTCCGAGCACTACTTCTGCTCCTCCGTCGCTTCACACTTGCAGAGGGCGATTTCTCTACTGGCCGAACTGGTGTCCTGGTCGGTGATGACACCAGAAAGACCGATGGTACTGCATCTCCATTGAGTAATGGTTGTTCTTTAAATCCCATGTTATGTTTGATCATACTCTCAGAGTAGTCGTCCGGAAATGTGAAATGTTCGCTGCATACATGAGCCTGTAAATCTCTCGGTTCGGGCCGGCCACATTTCGCTATCCACTGCCTCCGAATGTACTTCTTATGCTTACCTTTTGGCAACAGATGGAACCGAGCATTCCGTGGATTGTTCCTATCCGAATTATGGCAATATTTCGCGATACAGTGAGGCATATTTGAATAGAGAAACTACAGTAAATAACATGGAGATCAACGTGTCTTCGAAAACCAAACGCATGGATTACGTCACGTCCGGGAAATGACGGCGCCCACAGTGTTGATGTTATTTCGGTATATAATCAGTTTAAAATCACTGATAATGTCATCGGATTAAAAAAAAAAAAAGAGAGGCTGGCAGAGACTGGTCTGTTTTATCGGATGATAATTTTTTTAAAATGAGTGTCATGAGCATACCATTCCTTTAACAGTCCATAAAGTAATTTATAAAACTAGCTCACCCACCTGTCTGCAACAGGGAAATGCTACTTGCAGAGTGATGCGTTGGCATGAACAACAATATAAGACAATAACTTAATAGAATTGTACTGAAATTTGCACATTTATGTTAGCTACTTTTAGTATTTTTGGCTGATACAAAGGATTTTAAATGCTAGTCTTTTACTTGGCAGAGTAATATTATATTTCTGTATTGCCTTAAAGGTCACCTATTATGCAAATTCCACTTTATTATGTATTGTATACATAAACATGTGTCCCCTTTGTGTAAAGAGATTCTGAAAGTTTCAGGAAAAAAAGATTCGCTCACTTTTTGTCCTCCATTTATATAAAAACCTGTACGATATCATACCGTGTTTTTGGCTTGTGTAACCATTAGCCAAAACCAATAACCAACCAAGGTAACTCCCCCCCCCCCCCCCCCCCCCCCCCCTTATCACCTGAATCTCCTCCTAGAGCACCATTGTGTTCTTTTTAACCAAATATCTGTCAGAGGGGCGTGGCTCCTTATTTTCATCTAAAGTAAAAGACAGAGAATCTGCACTTTTGAAACAGGGCTGAAACAGAGGGGATTGTGGGATGCTACAATGCATGATCTGTTTGGTATTTCAGCCAAACACTTCAGAGACATGTTTTGTATATAGCCTATCTGAGACCTATCATTTATTGATGAAAAACAGTATACTAGGGGACCTTTAAAGAATATGTTCTTAAACCTCATTGTTATGTCCTTCAAAACAAGCCATTATTTCCTCTGTGTAGAGCACAAAGTGAAATTGAAAAACATATTGTCAAAGTTTTGTTCACCTCACCGGCTCCGCTACAAATTCACTCAAAACACACTATCTTTCCTCCTGTGCAGGCAAATGCCTTTGACACGGGGGGCTAGGTTGGGAATGGTTCCAGAAGACCAACTCTCCATTTTGCTAGCTTCAGCACTCAATAGCGCCATGATTAAAGCCAGTCTATTTTATTGATTGAAAAGGAAGGAAAGAAAGAAAACCCAGAGCCTTTCTACTCCTCAGAGCGCTTCTCTATCTGTAAAAGTGGTGGAAAAGCCTCCCTTGACCATGTCCAGGCAATTTAGGTGAAGCGGGCCTCTCCTGTTGCACTCAGTGACTTTGGCTATGCTCTGTTACCTCATCTCATCAGCTGGGAAAGTATTTCTGCTTGTAGCGCCGGAGAAGGCGGCCACGAGTTAAATTGAGTTACCTGTTCAGAGATGGTTTCATTTTCCACGGATGGCCCCGGAGATCCTTGATGGAACTGCTAACTGCTCATCACCCCGCATGTCCCCCAGTGTCTGTCTGAGCACAGAGCTGCGACATGGCGACAGCGACAAGGCTCAGGTGGCGAAGACAGCTGGCTGCAAGGATCCATCACGCTGCCTCAACGGAGGAGTGCAGTCGGATAAACCAACACATGAGACATTGCTGTGTTTTATCTCCTATAGTGTTCAGATTCTCTACCTGCCTTTTCTTTATTTAATGTGTATAAATCATAAAGTAAAGTCAACTTCCTGACGTATTCGCTGATTCCTTCAACTTTTCTTATTCTTCAGAGCACAGAACAAATTGTCTGCATTCATGGCCATTCACAAGGACAAGCAACCAGGCATATCAGATGAAATATGGTCTTTGGACTCCCTGAGTAATACGATAATGATTAATTTGATAGCTGTGATTTATATGAAAACTCTATATAATGTACATTAATCCTTATTGATTAGGACATAATGGACTTTCTTAGATACGTCAATCTAGCAGCGATATGGAAGGGGAAGGGTTTGAGAAAAAAAGAAATACGTCCGTACGTTGTGGACCAATGTAGTTATTACACGTTTTTTTGTGAGACTGGGTTAGAGGCTCGGCTCATGTCCCGTCTGTCTCTGTTGATAACCACAGGGCAGGAGATAAAAGGCGGAGAGGAGAGGTGTAAAAAAGTGATGTGGGGAGATAAGAGTTGAGAGGATAAATTAAAGAAGAGGAGTAGAGGATGAGAGGAGCAAACAGCAAAGGAAGGGAGCAAGAGGAAGGTTTAGTGGATGAGCAAACATAAGAAGATATAAGAGCAGAGGAGAGGGGAAAAAAAGAGAGGACAAAAATAAAGAGAGGATGAGAAAGGAAATGTGAGGATAACAGATAAAAGAGCAGACAGCCTGCCACCCCACAGTCACGTCACACAATTTACCATGTTCTGGCCCATAATGTTTTATAGCACAATCACTGATAGCACAGTAGTCAGTAGTGATCTCATTTCACAACCCATATCCTTAGGTAATGTGAACACAAAGAGAGAAGCAAAGCCATTAGCAGTGTCCATTAGCAGTGTCCAGTTCTCCTCTACAGCATAATTGGCTTCCATGGTATAGGAAGCAAGAAAGGGTAAACAGCAAGCAATCATATTAACTTCTGTGAGTCCTAATTGAAATCTGTTAACAATCAAGGCAGATGATAGAGGCTGAGGAGACGTGGGGCCGTTCATACCCCGAGCCCTCTTTCTCTCACGCTGCTCTCTGTGTATTGACACGCTGCAAGACGTGGGTCTGCATTACAATCAAGAGTTATGCTTCCTCAGCTCGGGCAGCGTAAAAACAGCAGTTTGGCATCCGTGCATGTGAGCGTTTTACCTCACTCTGAGATTTGTTCAAATCAAAATCAGTTCCGACAACGTTACACATTGGTCATTTGAGGGATTTTCAATGGGGTAAATATACAGGACTGCTAATGTAATCATGAATATAATAAATAAGATAATGAAGGAATTCATTTTTTGAATTACATTTTCCAAAATATTTCCTTTCACTTTGTTGCCGATGTTAGCAGCAGCCTGTTAGCTCAGCTCAAAGACTTGAAACAGCGAACAGCTAGCCCTTCATAAATGTGAATGTCAAAAACAACGTTTCTACCATCATACCAGGGGTACTCAAATACAAATCTTAAAGGTCCAAAATAAATGTTTCAATAAGACAAAGGTCCATTTATTACCGTCATTCAAACTTTTAAACAATTGCAACAAGATTCTTAACACGAGGTTGCAAAAACAAAAATAATCTGTATGCAGCAGTTTTCATTGTTATTGTGTCTGTGCTTGATCCCTCAGAGTCGCAGTGTAAGAGCTGCACAGTTATGAATAAAGGCAGCTGCACTCTTTTTCATTCAGCATTCCCATTATTGCTTTATAAATGTCTTGCCCCCTTGTGTGTCCACTGAGGTTCGTCAGGCCCAACACATCTTCAACAAACGCCCCCTTTGCCTCATCATAACAACTCACAAACACCAGCAACTGAGCAATGTCAGTGGTGTCAGTGGACTCATCCACAGCTAAGGAAATGCACTGTGCATTTTTTATTCCATCACAAAGCTGATTAATCAAATCACCAGCCAGTATTTATGTTCTTCTGGTTGCTGTGGAATCTGAGAGGGGGATTTGCTTGATTTGACCTGTTATTTCCTCTTTTTGTTTGCCTTCAACATGGTCTCCATCACTTCAGTCATGCATTCTTTCAGTGTGCAATACTGAATACTTCAATAATTCTTCAGTTATTATCCAGTGGAATATCCTTACATACTAACCTAGTTAAATCAAAGTGGTTACTTTTTTTTGTCTGGGCAGTGTAGTTTTACACACCGTCTTATTTGACTTTCTCAGGACTTAAAACTGTTTTTTGGGGGCAGACCCCCTCAAAGAAAAAAATATATTTACACACGTAAGGTCATCATCTTAATAGTTTTGTATGCTCATCCGTGAGCAGAGCATCAAGTTGACGTGTATTACAGCTGAATGCGGCGATTACCATTTTGTTCAGCAAAACGCCTCACAAACGTATTCAGATCAACAGCTTTAGTGCGTTTTGATTCAATGCTGAGTGCAGCCACACTGACAGTCTCTTCTCTGTCAGTGTAGACCGCAAATACCTCATTCCTTCAGTGCTTGGGTCCGAAATTGAATGCTTCTCGTTTTGCGCCGTCCCGTTCAAATGAAATCGCCGCCAATCATATGTCCACGCTCGCGCCAGAGCCGGGGGAGGGGTTACATGACGTGCATCTTGTGCTGCATTCACTTGCACTCGGACATTAGAGATTTTCTCTCATAAATGTCCGATGAGCGCTGTTTGCAGTCTATGGACATAGCGGATCATTTTGACTCGTTGCGTTGTGGCGATGTCTCGCAGATAACACAGATATTATAGATAATACATATGAAAAGTATAATTTGCTCAGAGTCCAGAGACAGTTGTGGTTCGGGCGGATCCGGACCGGAGTCCGTACTTTGAGGATGCCTGATATATAGCCTACAATATATACAAAAACCAAAGTGTAAAAATGTGCTTCCAGAAATCAGGCTATAGGCTACTCAATGAATCCCAGGAAGCAGGACGAGTGAGAAAGAAAAGGGGTTTGCGGCTTGTAAATAAAGTTATTGAACAAATAACAGAAATGTATGATGGCGATTGGACAGGTATGCTAGGCTACAATGCAAGATTAATCAAGGAAGTGTGGAGTGTTATGGTAAGAATTCGAAACCAACAAGCCCTTTACTTTATCAAAGACGTATGTTGTGATGCCACCTAAGCATGATATAGTTTGTTGTCCATTGTTGTCCCTAATTAGTAGCAGCATAGACTCGTTTGCTGCTGGCGGTAAACCACAGCAGTTCAATGATAAAGAAGTGTAGGGGGGCGGGGGGCTTTGCATTTTTAATGTTTAAAATAATGTATGAAAAATACACCGCAAATGAGATGGTTGGAGTCGAGTATAGTGCAGAGGAGCATACTTGCAATGTAAAGCTCTAGTCCTATATCTAGTCAGAAGCATGAAACTCGGGATGATAATAGGTCCCACTCTGGCCAGTAATAGTGAAAGTGGAAATGATGGAGTGCGCCGGATGCCGGATGCGTCACTGTTCAGTTGAGTTCTACACCACTAGATGGTGTGCTTGTCTCTTCACACTTACAGAGCGCTACATCCACCAGATGGGTTGTGTGGAGCAAAACACTAGCTAGAGACTCATATTGTCATCTAGCATTATCTAACACATACAACCGCTTTCACACCAGGTGTTTGGGGTTTTGAGTGAGGCTTTCTTCAATAATGCAGTGCAACCACTATGAATACGCAGCATATGGCGCAGTAGAGCCGCTTCATGTGACAAGTAAACAATCGTGCACTGTCTGAAACTGCTTCTCAACAGAGAGCTCATCCAGACTGCAAATTCAACTGCAGAGAGAAATGAAATAAAAGTCAATCCTCCGAATCTTTATACAGTCGCTGACTCATTCTTATTTGAGTCTGGCTGTCAGCCGTGCTAACAAAAAGCAGTTCAAAAGCAGGAAAAACACTTAACACAAAGGGTGTGTATGTTCAGGTTCAAGGGTTCAGAAGCGGCCGACAGACGCTATGGAAACACTTCAGCTACAGTTGCTTTTAACGTTGGATACAGTGGGTGCACCATGCATCACTTTGCAAAAATACTTTGCAATAATGAAAAGTTTAATTTATTTCTCTTCAAAATCACATTACAGTATTTTATTAAAAGACACAGTTAGATGGTATTCAACTAATATAAATGTTATTATTATTATTTCAAGACTTGGTCTTTATGAGCAGGCATTTTTAAAGTATACAAACTAAAGACTTAAATATGCATAACCTTCATTTCAGTGCTTCGTACAAAAAACATTCTGCATACATCTGAGCACATAACGCGGTATATTATTGTCATGTATGAAGCTTAACCATTTTCTCAAGGGCGAGACTCTCGTCTTGCAGACATTTCTTTGCTGTGGTGCGTTTCAGATTTTTTTTTCTTCTCCTCTGCAGCAGATGGTGAAGAGAAAATCACTTTCTGCTGGGGGCCGGATACATCAGGGTCAGGGCTTAAGCTTTGAGGTCCACTGTGAACCTGGACGATTTGACAAGACTGTTTTGAATACGCTGAGTCTAATCAAATATATGCGAAAGAAGGGGGCGGGATTTGCAAAACAGCTTGATACAAGGATACTGATTAGATTAGGGATTTTACAAAGCAGCGGGCTGTAGCCACAGAGTCCAGTCTGTACTCAGGAGCATGCAGAGAAAAACGAGACTCACAGAGAGATGTTTAGTCGCCCCAGTGAGAAAAGCGGGAATATATAAAGAAGGCGTTAATATTGACATTCTCAGAGGACCTCATTCTGTTAAAGCTACACACACTAATACTGTATGACAAGAGGCAATCAGCAGTCAAAGCCCAAATAATTGTCTTGTCATTAAAATGAATTGAAATCTGCACAGAAAAACGACTATCTCTGTCTTGTTTACCTGTTCATGCTTTGATTCAATTGACCTCCGAGGACACTGATAAATGATTGGACTCGAAAACGACGGAGCCTTTACAGAAAGAAAGTCAATACAGAAAATAATGAGGCACTGACATTTTCCAGTAGGCTATGCCATTGTTATGTCAACAGCAGAGAAACAAGGGCTGCCTGAGAAAAATGATATGCTCCCCCCCGCACAATTATACTGTAGCTAAAAACAAATACTGGAATCATGCTGGCACAATGATGCACCTTATTCAAATGATTTTATTCTTCTGAGCACAGAGAAACATGAATCATCACCAGTTTATGCAGAAGGAACGAATGGTTTATATGTTAGTGTGATGCATTTACAATTAGGGACTTCATGTGAGCATACTGTACAAACAGGAATGTAACATAATACCTTAAAGCAATGAAACCTGCACGTTTAAAAACTCAGACCAAGGTTGACTTTACAGTAAAAGAAATTCACAGGAAAAGAGACTAATTACTTCGAGGCTATTTGAGCCATGATATAAGCCCACATAAACATAACACCTACAAGAAGGGCCTGCTAAGAATCCTTTTCTAACATATCTCTGATGTACATGTGTGGGTGTATATATTTCTTACATGTAGCAGCCAAGCTGATGACTAACCTTGGGATAAGATTGTGTGTAATGCCACAATGCCAAATCTGGTGGTGTTTTTTTCATATCGACACAAAAACATTCATGTGATTTCTGATCCTTAATTATATTCATAAACACGTGGAGGGATATTTCAAAGTGATCTCAGACTGAAGCCTTTGCACCTTCCTGCATACATCTTCCTGTGGACTGCACATCTGTTCGCTTTTGAGTGAACCCCATCCAGCACGCCTGAATCCATGGGGAATCGGCTATGTGCTTCTGCACAGTAAGTGAGTGAATGAGTGGGAGTCAGTCAAAGCCCCAAGCACTCACAGGGAGGGGTGTGGAGTTTTGGGGGCAGCAGTGAGGGGGTGGCAGCTGAGAGGCAAAGCTAATTTACTGTGACAGAAATCAGAGCTGTCAGGGCCACCATGACCAAGCAGCATGGACAGCATATATCCAGTCAAACCCACAGCCAAGGGGAAGCAGGGATGTCGGGCGCTCAGAAAATAAAGGGGGGGGGGATGTACTGATTAAGGCTCTTAGAGATAGAGAAAGAGAGTGTTTGTGTGTGTCTATGTGGGTGTGTGTGGGTGTGTTCTAGGCATCAGGGTAGGCAACATCCGTCCACTCAGAAACCCCTGAAATAGAATCAACATGGTATGGAGGCACACAGGTAAAGAGAGACTTTCACAGTCAGGAAGACATTCAACACAGGAGCTGACAACATACACAGAGACATGGAAAGGGATGGACAGGATTTGCCGAATTAAAGAACACACAATAACAGGTGTATTTGCAATGATAAGTAAACTGACATCCAGGCAGGATTGCACACACACAAAAAAGTATAACATTTTGAGGGCATAGCTACATTCCAGTCCTCTGGGATTATTGGTGGAAGGTTACCGGATGACGCATGTAGGATTCATGAGGAAAGCTCCTAGGTTCTACTAATCTGTAATCAAGTGAAACCCTAAAAAGTAGTCATGTTAAACTGAGATAAACTGATTTTGGCAATAGAGGTACAAATAATAAATAGAGAGAAGGAAGGGCAGCCATCAGCATCATTACTTAATGATGACGGGGGAGACACAAGGCTGGTTTTAAAATGACACAGAGAAGGAGGAGGGGATTGTGGGAGATTAAGTGAGCTCTGTGCTGTTTGTTATACACTGAAAACCACTGCAGGATGTTAGTTGAGCGGCACTCTCATTTGGGACGAAGACAAACCCAGTAGGGAGACCTTAAACTTGGCTGGAGAGAAAGGCGAAAGCATTTTACTCGAGCGTCTGGGGAGGAGGATCTTGGTAAAGATAAGGATTAGACAGCAATGTTATGTGTATTCATGATGGGATAACTTCCAAGAAGCGCAGAAAGTTGGAGCCTCATGTTGTCGCTAAGTAGTCTACTTTGGATGTGTGGTTGGAAGTGTTTTTCTTCTTTTTCTTGGAGGGGAGAATGGGATTAAGTGAGTGCGCCAAATAGCTCACTCGTCTGAAATTGGTATGAACTTTTCCCCTTTCTGCCATCAAATTCATACAGACTTGCAAGTCAGTGGCGGAAAATCAGTTTGAACTGTCTCTGAGAGCCTTCAACTTCACCTGATAATAACCGAGAAGAAACATACTTCTAAAAAGGTGAGGTTTTTCTATCTGTGCTCATATTGCTTTGAAAAGTTTCCTACTTGAGAATTATTTAAAGTGTTGAGTCATGCAACAGGGTGTCAATCTGCAACTATTTTGATGATGAAATTCATTTAAAATATTTTTTAAAGTAATAGAAAGGCCACGATTCTCGTGTGCTTCTCACTCAATCTTCTGACATTTTGTAGACTGATGTGCCTTTTGTTGCAACCCTCCAATAACTACTGCACCAAAATAGTGTATTCATTCTGTTCATGTTATTTTTCCCAATTATATATTATATAGGGCAATTATCTCTGCAGAGGCAAAATAGAAACAACAACATAGGGCAAGACACGCAAAATCAAAAAGCATATAAATGCAACATTATAAAGTGAACACAGTTACAAAACGCAAGTACAAAAGCAACTATACTTATTTCAAAGAAAGAAATATATGTGCTGATGCTACCCAGACTTTAAAGAGTTGAGAGTTTACAGATCTGTATGTGTTGTCAGAGGTGGGAACCAAAGAGCAGAAACTTCCATTGTAAGTGAAGGGGTTCACCTTTAAAAGATTATCCTGACTGTACAGTCTTTTTTGTTTCTGATTTGATTCTTATCTGACCAGGGAGAGCCGGAGGGATTAGAAACCTTGAAGGATCAGTCTTCCACAAAGATGACCTTCAGACTGTATCCTCTGCTGGTGCTGCTCTGTCACGGCTCTGAGGGAGTCTGTCCCCCCATGTGCATCTGTGTATCTGACACAGCGGGCTGCAGCTCCTGTGGTCTGACCAAGCTTCCTCAGTCCCTGCCGACCTACTCTGTCATCCTCGACCTCAGCCACAACTACCTGTCCTGGCTGGGTGTGGGCAGTTTCAAAAAGATGCCCAAATTGGAAAAACTCCTATTGACCCACAACGAGCTTGTCTCCCTGGACGAAGGCGTGTTTACAAATGCCTCCAGCCTCAGGTACCTTGACCTGTCCTCCAACAAGCTGCGTGTGGTGGAGCAACACTACTTCCAGGGGCTGTGGAAGCTGGAGGAGCTCCTTCTCTTCAATAATAAGATCACACAGTTGGAGGCTGGGATGTTGAATGGCCTCAGCAGTTTAAAAAAGGCCTACTTCAGCCTGAACCAGATCACATACTTCCCTTTCTTCTCCATCACAGACCATAGTCACCCTTTCATGTCCATGCTGGATCTCTCGTCCAACCGTTTGAGTCGTCTGCCATGGGTGGATGTGAAAGCTTTGCCCATGCTGGTGCAGCGGGGGCTGTACCTCCACAACAACTCTCTGATCTGTGACTGCTCCATGTACAGCGTTTTCTGGCATTGGGATCTGAGGGGTTACGAAACACTGAGGGACTTTACGGAGGAGCACACTTGCACCATCTATGGGAACACGCGATCGTTCGTGCGTTTCCTGAGACAACCCCGCTTCTTCCGTAACTGCACAGTGGAAAAACCCATGTCACTCCCGGTGACTGTGTTCCTGTCTAAGCTGACGGTGACAGAGGGAGAAATGGTGCGTCTAGACTGCGAAACATCCCTAAGTAGCAGAGACCTCTCATTTGCATGGCTCACCCCCAGCAAGGGGTGCATAACCCAGACGAGCATAAATGACACTCTAATGAACTTGTTTCCCAACGGTACCTTGGATATTCAAGCAACCAAGGTCAATGACTCAGGTTTGTACGTGTGCACAGCTCAGGATATGAAACACGCACTAAATGCGACCCGGGAGGTGAATGTGACGGTGGTGTTGCCACAAACCGAAACATTCAACACAGGCTACACAACCTTGATAGCCTGTATGTTGTCCATGTTGTTCATCTTCGTGTACCTCTACCTGACTCCGTGTCGCTGCAGCTGCTGCACACAGCCGGGACCTCGCTCTGTTTTCTCCAGCTCCAGAAGAAGCCATCACAGGTCCCAAAGCAGCAAGCGTGTAGCATTCATGGAGCCAATGTTAACTGAAGAAAAACCTGAATGGCCACCTAAAAGTTAATGGCGAACACGGTGTTAGTTTTCCTTTGTGGAAACAAAAGACCCTCAGGAATTAGCGCTGAGGTGCAATAGAAATGTGTCAAGGCTGTGAAAGGAAAAAATCACATATTTTTGCTGATTGCAGGCTCCAGTTAAAAGGCCTCCTGAGCAAAAGAGCAACATTTACTGTTCCGTTTCTCCTTTTCTCTGTCATTAAGTCCAGAAGTCCAGAGACATTTTCAACTTAGGTTTATTACCCGCAGTGTATGACATTTCTAAATCACTGTGGAGCCGTTGTCAGACCTAAAAATCAGCTAATAACTTCTCGGCACTAGGGAGAAATATTTCTTGTGGGATCGGAGAGTGAATCTGGCTCACTTTTCAAAGAAAGTATTTAACGAGTATTAAATGCTACTAAAAAACGCTGCAAGTTCATGACTGTGACGGACTGCAGGAAGGAAGTGCAGCCTGTGTATCTGGGTTGAGTTGAAGGGCTCCATAATTAGTGTGGCAGAGATAGGCACTTGCTGAAGATAAATGTAATATACAGCAATACTTCTAAACCCAAAACTCTTTCCAACTCGTGAAAACTTCTGTTGCCTGACTTCCTAATAACATATTTGTTCCCTTCAGATCAGTTAGCTGGCCTGGTGATATAGCTTTTTATAAGCAATATCAGAAAAATAAAAAGGAATTAAGATACAGCTAGGAATAAACATTTCTGTGCTGAAGCCATAGCATTCAATACATATTTGATCATCTTATCTAGCAGAAAACAGAGGTGCATCCTGCAGTGATCCATCATACATTTACATTTCCCATTTGCACCTGTTGCATTAATCTGCCAGCCAAAAACAATGACTCTATCAGCGCTCTGCTTATCTGGCAAATAAGTACAGGAATCAGGAGTGTCAACAAACCAAAAACAAACAGCAATTGGAATGGTTTCAAAGACAGCATCTCTTTGATCAAACACAGCAGAGCACTTTGAACTATGCGGAACAAACGAAAGCACAACATTTGAACTGAAGTGACACATAGCCTACTTCAAGCAGGTCAGACGCAAAACCCTGAAGGGGGCATTACTTTGAAAAGCTTTGTATTTTTATTTAAATTCAGTGTAACATGCTTCAAATGACAGAATTACACACTGCAATGCCAACAATGAAAGATGTTGAAGAAGGCCTTGCATGCACTGCTGTGAAAGAACATAAGTGTGTGAGAAGAGAACATTCATTTGATGATATGCAAGACTAAAGAGAGTTTACGGGTGGTCGAGGATGTAGGGATTTAAAAAATCCAATGAGAAAAAACACTGGCCTCAAAAGAAACAAATCTATTTCTTTAAACCCATGCAAACACAATGTTTTGAGATTGTAGTTTAATCATAATGCAAACACCGTGGTACTAAGGATTGCACCAAGATTGAATAGGATTAGATGTAATCCTTCATATAATATCAAAGAACAGTTGTCAGTAACCACCCATCCCACAAAAGGAGAGTATGTCGTGAGAGTAGGAGCCTTTGATTATTTCTAAATCCTTAATTAAAACTTGACTTCTTTCAAGCCTGAGGGGACTAATACTGTTGTGCAACTTGAATGTAAATTCTAGGGAAAAAAGAGGGAAATCTAAAATCAAATGGCGAGCCATGCATGCAAGTGGGACAGACGAGTTCTTTCACAGCGCAAGTCTCATCACAATTAAACTCTCAGGGATTAAGCCAGAATCCGTTAGAGTGTATTGTGATGCATCACTCTGTTTAATCACACAGCTACTGACTTGGTATATTTAACAAAGCTGTTTCGCCGTGGTAAGCAACATTAAAACTGCTGAACAAAGGTTACGCAACATGCCGATATGTGCGTGTGATATAACATCTTGTATCAGTGGTATGACCCGTTGTTTTTCAGAAAGTGTATTAGAGACATCACATTGTGTGATGACTTGGGGTTAGGTTTGAGGAGATTACCACGAGGATAAAAACCAGGTGCTTTGTCAATTTCAGTGTATTTAAATCCCTCTAATCTGGTTCCTCTCTCTGACACAGAGCACACAGCTGGGTCGGGATTTAATGTTTTTGATATGATTAGCAGACGGGTTAAAACATAGAGGACAGGATTTGAGCATTTTCTATTCAAGGGCTTTTTAGGTCCACATGTGACCCTGGTTATGTAACCATGTCGCTGATTTCGGGAATCAACCTCAGTGTGTAGGCAGAGTAGAATAAGTGAAGTTATTATCCGGATGCCATTTGCTATCTAGTGTTTTATTTCAACCTTCTCACGGCGAGCACTTCACTGATATTGAGAGGCCTAAACACTGCATTAACTCCATAAATTATATATTTTTTGCTCATTCAGATTGATACACATACTTCTAAATAGAAATATCATAGAAGTGTTATCTAATATTTACACATTATTGTATAGTACTTAAAGCTGCACATTTATGTGTAGCTTTGAAGTGCTGATAGCATTTTAAAGTGTTGTCTGTATAACTCACTCCATCTGCAAATTATCCTGAAGCGATCTTACAAATTACCCAGATGTAAAGGGAGTACTCATTGATGCTTTAAAAGATGCTCCTCTCCAAAGCAAAACACTCCATCGGGCTTCAATTAAAGCATGCACTCGTCTTTCCAGATTAATTGTTTTCCCCTAGTTCAGCTGGGCTCCAAGGGATTTGAAATCATCGTATTCAAGAATCTAATTACTGTGAAAGGGGTATTTTACTGTGAATAGCACAAGCTGAATTGCTTCCAATAGTGAAGGGCTGCCTTGACTGTCAATAGGGGCTATTACTGAACTGTCAAAACAGTCATCAGCCAGGAGTGGAGGCATCCAGCTGTGGCAGATACTTATACATCTTTTAAGACGTGTGACACCCACATACACAGCCTCGGTGCAGGCCTGATGACACCAAACCCAGTAATATCTGTATTTCATTCTAATTGGACACTTGGAATAAAAACATAGACAGTGCTTGTTTCTAAAAAGTCCACAACCAGCTATACTTTATGTCTCTTTTTATTTTATTTTTTTTAAGAGGCAAGCAGGTCGCTTCCAAAAAAAACGTTAATAAATGTGGACTGCTGCACACCAGACAACAGGCTCTTTATCTTACCTCTGCACTGAATATGAATGCAGGCCACTTTCTGTGTTTTCAATGGAGAATGAACCAGCCAGATGTCCACGTCTAAAACTGGTCTCAGTCTTTTCCACTGTGGGGCACATGGAACACGAATGCCTCATTAATCAAATTCAAAAACAGAATACATGCAGTGATACATTGTTTTTGCCTTTTATCTGTATTGTTCCTCCGAGACTGTTATTGGCTGCAGTGAGTAGAATTTGGCTGGATATAATTGGATTTGACATGCAAAATGCTTCAAAGTATACATGTTTACATTGTTACACTTGGCCACTTTTCTCAGACATCCTCTTGTCTTGTTATGCTTACTCTGTGTTCAGCTTGTGTCATTTCTCCTACCAGCTGTAATGTAACATGTGGTGATGGCACTTCCCTTGTTATGTTCTGTCACTTTCAGCCACTAAAATAAAACGTGAACTGTAATCAAATATATGTATGTTCGTAATACGATTAAAAAAGACTTTACATCAGTGATGGTAAAGGAGATGCTTTATGCATGTGCTACTGTGTTTGTGATATTCAATAATGTCGTTTATGGTGCTGTTTAACCCATTATTAATGTATTGTCATCCAAGTGGCATGGCTGCAGGGAGGCAATGTTGGTTGATCAAACACTGGTCCAGACTGAAATATTTCAAAGACTAGGGGATGAATTTAAAAAATAAATTAATGGTCCCTGTTCCCAAAGAATGACACCTGCTTACTTTGTTGATCATGGAGCACAGCCAGGAAGTTTACATGAAGGCTGTCAATTTCTCAACAACTAGCGAACGTTTTTTTATGAAGTTTGGTAGAAACATTCATGAATTGTTCATTGTTGTTGGGGATTCCTTAACCTTTTCTCTACAGCCACTACCAGGTCAAGCGTACAATAAGTGTTAATGAAATATGACCAAATACGTGCTAAAGATTACCTATAACATTTCCATCAGGCTTGATTGAACTGAGCGAATAGCAAATATTATCATATTACCTAAGATGCAAACATTACACTTAAAATCCACATTAGCATTGTAGGAGCAAACACAGTAGTGGTGGCTTAAAGCCCATCTGCTCCGCGCCGTCCGTTAGATGAGCCTGGTCAGATTAATAAAAGAAGGAGTTCAAAACACCGGCATAAAAGTTATAACAATAATCTGATTTTAATGGTAAAAAACACAATACGAAATACAGAGTGCCCTGTAACAGAGCACTCCGGGCTCCCCGCTCTACTGCCGTGCGATACAGATATCGGGACCAGCCAGTCAGAAACAGGGGGCATTTGGCATGAATAAACAACAGTATATATGGACATATTTGGGGCGGAGAGTCACTTCTTATCTTCCACCGGACTCCACTTCTTTAATTTCCCAAGGAAGGTTTCACACAAACTATTCTTTCCCAAACAATCAAACATTGTACACAGATATATTGGTGCTTGAGATTATATTGGCCCCAGAAAGAACCTTGAAAAGAACCTGTGTGTGTGTGTGTGTGTGTGTGTGTGTGTGTGTGTGTGTGTGTGTGTGTGTGTGTGTGTGTGTGTGTGTGTGTGTGTGTGTGTGTGTGTGTGTGTGTGTGTGTGTGTGTGTGTGTGTGTGTGTGTGTGTGTGTGTGTGTGTGTGTGTGTGTGTGTGTGTGTGTGTGTGTGTGTGTGTGTGTGTGTGTGTGTGTGTGTGTGTGTGTGTTGATATTCTGGGTCAGGGAGGGTATGTGTGTGTGCTGGTGAGAGGAAGTGTATGCGTGTGTGTGCTGGTGAGAGGAAGTGTATGTGTGTGTGTGCTGATGAGAGGAGGTGTATGTGTGTGTGGCAGGGTGTATGGGTCATGGAGTGTAAGTAAGAAGGTTTATATATATAGGATTACTTTAAAACAGTCCCAAATAATACATGTTCACTTCAATACATTTCAAGATAATACCTGTTTACTTTAATACAGTTTAGAACAATATCTGTTAACTTTAATCCCTCTTTTGATCTCACCTTCAGAGATCAACTTATACACAGCATTTGAAACATAACCACTGTCATTCTTTTCTACTATCTGTTCCCCAACATTTATATAAATCCATCAGAAGATGGGATTTAGAGCACTTTAAACCTTTAGGAACAGTCCACCATAACAACTTCTTATGACAGTGGAGGGAGACCAAAAATTGTCCTTGTCGGCTGAGTCATCGTGCTCGTCCTCCTCCGACGCGTAAGCCAAAAAGGGCATTTGGTACGAAGGGGAAGGGGCAGCTTCTCCCTCAAAAAATTGGTTATTAAAACAAAGATCCTCAAAAAATGGGATATTAAAACAAAGTTCCTCAAAAAATGGGATATTGAAACAAAGTCCACACCGGCTATATCAACCTGTTTCAGCGGAGAGTGTAGTCCCCTGTGCCGTCTTGGCTTGCCGTGTCTTTGTCCGCCTGATCCGCTGACGGCGGCTTCTGGGCTGCCTGCTAGAGAGATGTCTTCTGGATCCTCCTCCTCCGGCCCGCTGATGGCAGCTTCCGGGTCGATGCTGGAGAGATGTCTTCCCGATCCTCCTTCTCCAGCGCTTTCTGGGTCGACTGCTGGAGAGATGTCTTCACGATCCTCCTCCTCCGGTCCACTGATGGCTGCTTCCGAGTCGACCTCCTCTGCGAGGGCCACGTCCGTCCTGATGTCGTCCCCGGTCCTAGCAGGTGGTTTCCCCGCCGCACACTGGCACCAGCTGTCCCCCTTTCCTCCTTTGCGGACGGCATGAGAGGTCCGCTGGGTCACTCGGGCGGGGCCGGAGAGCCTGGGGTTGAGCCACTTTGTCCTGATGACCTTCAGCCAGACGGACTCTGCTGTGTCAGCCTCCTGGGTCCCCCTTTTGGCGCCAGCAACCTGTGTGGAGAAATCTGATACAAATCCCTCAAGCCTACGCTCAGGGCTCCTGGGCCCTCAGCTTTTTGATCCCCCACTGCGTATGAATACAGAATTCCAACAAACTGTCATCAAATGTCTTTCTATTATGAATTTAGATTAAATGTATATCCCCATAATGACCTAAACAATAAAGTCTATGGCTTTTACTTCTTTACCAGGCTAGTTACATGATGTTGTTTAAATTAAATTCTGTCTCATTACATTACTATGTTTTAGCTTAACTGTAATATGTTCTTTCTACATTTCAAACCTCAGTTACTTTAATACCTTTTGAAATATTACAAAATTGTTTCATCATCACAGGTCAACTTCTTCAGTATTCCATTCTGGAATTACATCTCTCACAGTAGCCCCTTGGCCACTGATTCTGCATCTGTGTTACCTGCTATAACTCAATCAATATTAGAAACATGTCAACATCCATCAAACAGTATCTTATCCCCAGATATGGAGCAGGTTCATTCTAAAACTGTCAATCAATGGTCAGATTGAAAAATGTACATTGTGAAGTTTACACTCCCCCTTTTTACACATGAACTCATGTGTAACCAAAATCCTGTATGGGAAGAAAACCTTCAGGTCATAATGGATTATAAGAAAATACCAAACATTATTCACAAATGTACATCCATCATTTTCCACAGTAAACACTCCAGTAAAATGAAGTGTTTCTCTCCATCTTTCAGTCCTAAAAGAAACAGAATCTTCATGTTTTAGTTTGAGTTTCACATTCTGCAAACAGCCACCTCCTGTGGGAGTGAAATATCATCAAGTAGATTAGAAACGGGTCACAAGTGCGGTTTTCCAATTCTGTGGAGTTGTAGGAAACCTCTTATTTCCCACAGAGCCCCAGAATAATGTGTAAGTCCAAAATCATGCTTGATTAGTCATTGTTTTAAATCAAGCAGTTGCACTGATCACATGCAGACATACACTCACATTCACACTCACACTGTCAGGTTGTAAAGTCAAGTTTGGTCAGGTTCACCCCAGAGTCAGTCATTGACAGTGCCTTCTCAAGTTACACTGTCGGTCAGGGTCAAAGGTCATTTGGTCTCAGCGTTTTTGGCCATGTGTCGTGCTCTGCAGAGACTTTGATATGTCAGCATAGGCCAGTATCCTTTGTCTACAAAAATCTGTCATATATGGAGCGCCATCATTTATTAATTCACGATTACAACTATAATTTTCCAGATATCTCTAACTTTTCATTGGAACAGCTGTTTCCCACATTTCCTGCAACTTGGTACAAAACTCACTTCCTTATAGTACTACTACTGCAGTTCATTAACACCTAATCTATATTAAAATGTCTAATAGATCAGAAACTTGTGCACATAATTATTTTCTTGAGTCAAAACATTATTAAGATCTGTAAAGCTCTGCTATGTATTTCATAACTCATATTAATTTATCTTCAATTCTGGTCCACTTAAAGAACAACGTTTAACCTCCCTAACAGTGCGTGGAACCTTGGGTGTCCGAACATGTAACAATCAGTCCTTCCTTTATTAAGTATTTAAAAACAGAAGTAATTGTATCAATGGTTTGTAGTTGAATTTAGGAATGATCACTTATGGTAGGTATGTTTTTACTTTTTAACATCTCTAAATGTCAGTTAATTACTAATTAAATAGATGTCCATTAGGCGGTGGTGATGCTTGTCTTTTAAACTCATTATCTGGTGCCGTGCGCTCCCTGTGAAGCTGCAACTAAGATTTTAAAAACCACTGCAGGGTGGGTCAAATGACCCCTTCTCCTTATTGGTTGTCAATAATATGCACCTTTACAATGGGTGATCCAAGGCCCCACATTTGTTTACTCCCAATTATATTGCTTTTTCAAAATTAAATTAGCTGTTTTTAATTTTAATTTATCATTTAATTTATCATTTGATCATGGAGCACAGCCAGGAAGTTTACATGAAGGCAGTCAATTTCTCAACAACTAGCGAACGTTTTTTTATGAAGTTTGGTAGAAACATTCATGAATTGTTCATTGTTGTTGGGGATTCCTTAACCTTTTCTCTACAGCCACTACCAGGTCAAGCGTACAATAAGTGTTAATGAAATATGACCAAATACGTGCTAAAGATTACCTATAACATTTCCATCAGGCTTGATTGAACTGAGCGAATAGCAAATATTACCATATTACCTAAGATGCAAACATTACGCTTAAAATCCACATTAGCATGCATATTTCCTTTATTATTTTATAAATAATCCTAGCATTTGGCTCAGAGCAGCGTTCTCAAAAAACGCCCGCACAGAGACGCTAGAAGGTTGTTGCTGACGTAGCCTCACAAAGCATTACTGGATTAGGTTCTTCTTCGGTGCAAAAACAGCCTCTGGGATTGTTTTGTTTGCCGACAACATCCAGTGTGGCCTTTTTAGCAGCTATATGCCATATTTCTATATTATCTCTCCCTGGCTCCATTTCCGAGGTAATGTTGCATCACAGGCTGCGCACTAAAAAAAAACGTGGAAGCTGAATGATTTGCACGGAGGTGGTGTAGAGGCACATAACAAGAGAAGTGATAATTGGTTACACCATTACAAGAGCAGAGCTACATTTCATTCTAGCCTAAAGCCCTAATTCCTGCAACGGCACCAAGAAATTCGTCAGCTTACTGATCCCATTAGAACAACTACGCAGCTGAACACAAAGCCAACAGGTTCCTCTTGACCTATTTCATATTTTAGTTCTTGATCCATTGATATTTGATTCCATTTAAAAGTGGAATCAAATAACAGGGATGTGTTTGTGAAAGAGGTTGCTTGTGGTCAGTGCTGGATTAATAGATCCATCCTTTATTCCAGTAAGAGTACCAACCTAACAATAACAAAATACCCCAATACAAGTAAGACATTCCCAAATGCCTAATGTGTGTATTTGTTTGAGCTTAGTTCTTGTGAAATACTTGGTATAGTTATACCTATTTGTGCCTTTAGCGTGCACTTCAATGTAACCATGTCAGAATGGATAATGTCTGTGGTGATAGAAAATGTATCAGACATCTGACACATCTGAGACACTACAAGAATGTAAGAGGTTTGCAAACCAAGGAAAGCCAATGTAGTAGACATTGTTTAATAACTTGTAATAGCAATGTAAGAAGCTACCACAGCTGTACACATACATTGAGTGAAAATATAATATACCTCTCTAGTACAACAACAAGAAAGCTAAAGAGAAATATTCAAGTGCCTAAACCTACATTGAAAAAAATATAAAGTTACTTGAGAAACTGAATGAACAAAGATGTAAGCACTGGTCAATGCAGCTGAAGTCTTTCACCTGTTGTTTAGTTTTATTGGCAACTTTGATGGTTTTAAGTCATTAGAAACCAGCCCAGGCAGCTGTCTTTAGCGATAAAGTGCGGATAATTCTGCGGTATTATACCTGCCTAGCAAGCAGGGATGGCCAAGAGGCAAAGTTAGCGACCAATACATTTTTGGAGTACAAGGGGGTGTAATTTCCTGCTAAGAGCCAGATATTTCCCTCTGGAATTTGGTGGAGAACAACACTGATCTGAAATTAGTATAAATCAGGGATGCAAACTCATCAGGTATGGAAAAGGTGACAAGGACCCGAGCCCCCCGACCCCACGGA
Source organism: Pseudochaenichthys georgianus (assembly GCF_902827115.2). Lineage (NCBI taxonomy): Eukaryota > Metazoa > Chordata > Actinopteri > Perciformes > Channichthyidae > Pseudochaenichthys > Pseudochaenichthys georgianus. The sequence goes on from NC_047509.1 coordinate 14,924,785, forward strand.
ATATCGGCTTTAAAATGAGGAATAACAGAGGATTTGAGCAGTCAAAACAACTAAAGCAGCAGTGTCAATAATAACAGAAATGCTAAAGAGTCACATCTAATAGAAATATATAAAAGCATTTATTTTAATTGTGTAGCAGTCAGTTTATAATTTTGGCAGCACTGTTGAGCATTTTGAAAATCTATTGTCATGCCTCTGTGCAAGGCTTAGTCTTTCTATCTTTATGGCATCTGGTGTAAAGTAACTAAATTCATAAACTCAAGTACTATACTTGGGTACAATTTTGAGATACTTGTACTTTATTTAAGTATTTCAATGTTTTGCTACTTTGTTCTTCTTCTCCTCTACAGTTCAGAGGTAAATGGTGTACTTTGACTCCACTACATGTATTTAATACCTTTAGTTACTTTACATATGTGGATGAATGATGTGAAATCTAATCAAGTGTTGAATCAGACTTTAGTTCCACCTGGAGTAAATCCACAAGCATGGGCGCGGGAAGGGGGGTGCTGAGGGCGCTGCAGCACCCGCTAGCGGCAGGCAAGGGGTGCGGAGCTCCCCTGTCTGAATTATTATTTGACGGTTATTGCTGCTCCCGCTGTGCCTAATCTGTGTAATATGTAGCCAATAAATTCCACATTGTTGGTAAAATAATATTTGGCCTGCCCCGAATGTTTTTTCTGTAGCACCGGACAATTCTACCTCAATAATATAATACATTAACCGTGTTTTACGTGAACCTCATCATGACACTCGAGAGGACGGCAGGTGTGTAATTTCCCGTGTTCAGTGAATGCAACAGAGGCAAGACACCAGACCAATCAGAGAGTTGCATGGAAATAAAAGTGTGATTAGGCGCGTTCACACTGCGGTACTTTTCCCACAAAGGTTCATGCGAACTTAGTTCATGCGAACTCTTTAGTTCGCATTAACTAAGTACAGATCGCGTTCACACCAGAAAAAGTCCCTGGGGGTGGATTAGGCAAATGAAGCCGCTGACGTCACTTCTTCTTCTTCTGCTTTGGGTTTACTGGCAGGCCGCAAACCACTTCACGGCGTATACTGCCGCCCAAAGTCCCCGGCCGGAAGTCCCCGGAGTTGGGGACTGGCTTCAGTAGAAGCTGCTGGGAGTCCCAGTAGCTTCTACTTAAGCCTTCCGAGTAAATCGCCAGAACGCCGACACCTCCTCATCTCCACCGCTCCCATGTTTTATTTTGTGTTGCCATAAGTTAGTCTCCCTGCGTTTCTGCGCTGGGCTAATGCTAATAATGCTAATGCGAGGATAATAAAATGGCGGCTTCACAAAACTTTTTGGGAGTTTTACGGGGCGTGGTTTGCAATCCGCCCAGCCAATCAGAAATATAGCTCTTTTCTCACAAAAGAGCCGCTCGAAAGGGTAAAAAGGTTCGCATTAACTAATTTTAGTACCGGCTCTTTTTGGTGTGAACGCGATCATGAACTAAGTTCGCATGAACCTTTGTGGGAAAAGTACCGCAGTGTGAATGCGCCTCTTGTGTCATTCAAACCCTCTGTTTGTGTGTGTGTGTGTGTGTGTGTGTGTGTGTGTGTGTGTGTGTGTGTGTGTGTGTGTGTGTGTGTGTGTGTGTGTGTGTGTGTGTGTGTGTGTGTGTGTGTGTGTGTGTGTGTGTGTGTGTGTGTGTGTGCGGACATAGCGCATTTAGTGTGTGTGAGAGAGGGAGAAAGGGGGGAGAGAGAGGGACCGGTGCCAGCAGCAGGGACCGTGTTGTTAGCTTCTGGTTAGCTAGCTGCACTAACGGACATACGGAGCTGTTGCTGTTGGTTCCACAACAAGCTGGAGGAGAGTCCTCTCCTCTCAGACTGAGAGGCTCAGGTGAGCTAAAGGACTCTCTGAGTGTTTAGATAGTTAACTTAAGTCTTAAGTCTATCGAGCCTTCATTGTAACAGTCGTGGGTGTACTATGTGTTTGCGTGTGGGGAGTGCTTTTGTGCGTGCTCTATACAGTACCCGTAATAGTGTTCACTGGAGTCCAGCACCTCAGCACCCCCACTCAAAATACCTTCCCGTGCCTCTGCAAGCTACCCTGCAGTATACAAAGTCATTCAAACTAGCTGCACCTTTACCAGCTTTGAGAACACTTTCATGATCAATCATTATAAAACATATCATATATCATATATATATATATAAAACATATCATATACTTTTACTGTCGCTACTTTCACTATATTTTGATGAGAATACTTTTCTACTTTTACTTGAGGAAAATTTTGAATGCAGTACTTTTACTAACAGAGTATTCCTTCCTACACTCTGACTCTGGTACTAAACTTTTACTCAAGTACAAGACCTGAGTACTTCTACTTTTACTCAAGTACAAGACCTGAGTACTTCTACTTTTACTCAAGTACAAGATCTGAGTACTTCTACTTTTACTCTAGTACAAGATCTGAGTGCTTCTACTTTTACTCAAGTACAAGATCTATACTTATACCACCTCCGTTTATAGCCTATGAAAAAAAAACTATTAGAAAACGAAGGCTAAAGCTAACGTTAGCAGATAGTGACAATGTATGCTAGCTAGCTAGCACAACGATAATATTGCGACAGAAAAAACTTTTCAGTGCACATCACGCTCTGCGCTCCGACAGGGAGCTCTGCTCTGAACACCTGAACGGCCTGTTCTAACAGCTGTTCACCAGCGGTCCAGTCTGTGCCACAGTGACTCCGGACCGCACAGTTAATATTAACGAACGCACCCGTAGGTAATGTGGCTGCTGAAGCTAGACCATCATCCCGGAGCAGCAGAGCCGACAGGCAGGAAGACTCGAGCACACAGCTCGTGCTGCATTATAATATATAAAAAAAGAATATAACAGCTCGCGGCCGCAGATTACTCCGGGTCCCAGACCCCCCCATACCCCAAAAATATTTTTATTGCAGATCTACATGAATCACACAAACGACATATTTTGGATTCAAAACGGCGAATTTCGCCGAAAGGTGAGTGATTTTCATGCCTGATAAATGTTGGACTTACATTCATCAGGTGTAGGCCGCAAGGTGAACCTCGAAAAGTCCTTTAGAAAAGAAATCCCGCTCCACAGAAGTGGAACTACATAATCTTTAGTTCATAAAAAAGAACGAGTCATGCTTATCAACCAAAAAAAAGTTTGTCGCTAAAATTCCTGTCAATTCTTCTAGGCACGTAATTGCGGGACGGGTGGTGCAGTGGCGCATCCAATCATCCGATCATCAGATCAAGGGGGAGTGCTGGAGAACTCCAGTTCGAAATCCGCTCCCGCCCCCACTGCGTCAGGCCGTTGTGTGCTTGGGCAAGACACTTCACCCGGATTTGCTCCTGTGGGTATTGTCCACAGTACATGTATAATACCAATGTGTACTTGTAAAAGCGCCTCGATGACCTCGAGGCGTGAAGATGGACGGTGTGGCGCAGTGCGCTGTGCAATGATCATCAGATCAAGGGGTGAAACCCGCCGCTGCTGCGTCTGTAAAGCCGGTGTGTCCTTGGACACTTCACCTGAACTTGCTCCACAGTATCTAAACCAGACCAAATGGATTCTAAACAGTGCTGTATGCTTGTTTTATGTCATGTTTTGTCATATGTCTTAATACATCACTAAGTCCGAGGTATTTGCGTTATATACGCGGTATTTGTGAGAGGTTTTACTATCTGGGAACAGAGTTGACCATCGAATCAACATTGGCTAGCAGCATTTATCAGCCAACTCCAGCTACAACAACATTCCTGGACTACCATGTTCGCATCGCTAGGTTCATTGGCTGAGCTCGTGGATTATTCCATTAGACTGTCTGTCTGTCTGTTGTTATTGTTACCCTGTACACGTTAAATGCACTCTTAAAATAAACATGACTTGATTTCATACATAGCTGCGTCCAAGAAGAAGGTTAACTTGTTACGTTAAGTAATTTAGATCAATAAAATGCAGTACTTATACCAATGACCATTGATTCATTTATTTATTCATTCATCATATAATAATTTGATGAATTACATTATTATTATTATTATTATAGATTATTATTATAGATATATATAGATTATTATTATAGATATATATATATATATATTATATTATATATTATTATTATAGATATAGATTATTATTATAGATATATATATAATATATATATATATATTATTATTAGTATTATAGATATATATAGATTATTATTATAGATATATATAATATATATATATATATTATTATTATTATAGATTATTATTATAGATATATATAATATATATATTATTATTATTATTATTATTATTATTGTAATATGATAATATTGTATTTGTAACTTCAAAATCAATGCCACTGTCATGGAGGGTGTACAGTCTGTTGATGTTGTTGAAGACCTGCAGTGTGATATTGGTAAAATAATCAACCTTTTCGTGCTTCACAGACATAATATGCATATAACAATGTTTGTGTGTTGATAATTTTGACTTTTTGAGACTTTCTGGTGCGTTTTCCTCGTCCCCGCTACTCGATGAAATCATGGCGGTCGCCATTTTTTCCAAATCTGTTTGTTGATACCGGTATATGCAGCTACCCAATTGGTGTAGCACCCAATTGGCGCACACACACCAAGTGTTCAGGACATTGTTAATACAGCGAAAATCAAAGCTGACAATCTTGGTTTGATATGTTTTCTCCCCCAGACAACATGGACATAAGAACATTTTGTTCAAAGAATAGGAAAGTAAGTCTTCAGCTGGTAGCAGAATCAGTTAACAGTGATGGCGGCGGCGGCAAAAGCGTCTCACTTCTGGAGAGGAGTTTCGTCTTTATGTCACTCATAATAGAGAGATACAAATACTGAATAGTTTAGATGAGAAAAGGCATCGAAATGCCAGGTTACTAGTATTTATCATGTAAACAGGGAACATGAATAACCCAATCTCTCTGTGCTCATGTAAACACCATGATGTCCATGTAGAGACGCAGTCAGTGTGTTTGACTGGAGCCTCAGTTCGATAAGAGATTATTTTAGAGTTCTTTAACTTCGGTACTCTCTCTCAAAATGGTAATGTGCATTATGTTTTAATTATACTTCTTATCATTCAGAAGCTTTTTGTGTGTGTTTATGTTTTACTGAGTGCTTATAGGCAATTTACATCCCAGTATTCAGTTAACTGTTTATTTTCTGCGCACATTACATAGACTAGCTAATATTCTACCTACTGCTTGGGACTTTGAGTCTTCAAAATGTCCAATGTCACAGACTGGGACTTACTTTAGAGTCAGTTGTATTTACATTCAGTATGACTTCATGATTCAATGTGAAAGAGTATACTGCTCAATAAATAATGATCTCTTCACCACCTCTCTTGACATCTAGGTGCTTGAGAGTGAGTCAGAGGCAGAACACAGGGACAGTGGAGAGAGGTTCATTGCTGAGGTGAGTGAGTGATGAAAGGGAAATTACAGTTTAGAGTCAATTGTGATGTGGACTCTCATCCCAGAATGTTAAGGAAATCAGTGGGGATATTGAACAGGAAACATTTCAGTCAATGGGCATCATATGACCAATATAGACAGAAGAGCAACATTTATTTGAATATTTAAGTCAATGATACCATTCCTAGGTGAACTTAACATCTGTATGGAGTCAGATCAGTCTCAATATTAATAAATCCTCACAGAAGGATTCACAAATGTATTTTGCGATTTATATATAAATGACTCTCCACAACAATATCTCTCAATGCACTCACACATATTTATTGTTGTATATAAATGTCAGGGTTCGTACGGTCATTGAAAACTTGGAAAAGTCATGGAAATTCAAAATGCAAATTCCAGGCCCTGGAAAAGTTATGGAAAACAATATTTTTCTCAAAGTTTTGGAAAAGTCATGGAAATGTAACTAAAGTTGCGTCAAATATAATTTACATTTGATCTAATCGCCGAAATAATCTGCGGTCGCGAGCTGTTATGTGCCATCATGATGCGCATGGTGTTATTTTTTAATATATGAAGCGCGAGCTGTGTGCTAGAGTCTTCCTGCCTGTCGGGTCGGCTGAACTCTGCTGCTCCGGGATGAGGGTCAGCTACATTATCTACGGTGCGTTCGTAAACTGTGTGGAGTCACTGTGGCACAGACTGAGCCGCTGGTGAACAGCTGTTAGAACGGGCCGTTCAGGTATTCAGAGCAGAGCGGCAGAGCGTGATGTGAACTGAAACGTTTTTCTGTCGCAATATCATTTAAGGAATCGTTGAGCTAGCTAGCTAGCTAGCATACATTGTCACTATCTGCTAACGTTAGCTTTAGCCTTCGTTTTCTAATAGTTTTGTTCATAGGCTATAAACAGAGGTGGTATACGTATAGATATTGTGCTCAGTACTCAGATCTTGTACTTTAGTAGAAGTACTCAGATCTTGTACTTAATTAAAGTATAGTACTCAGATCTTGTACTTGAGTAAAAGTAGAAGTACTCAGATTTTGTACTTGAGTAAAAGTAGAAGTACCAGAGTGTCTGTTACAGTAAAAGTCCTGCATTCAAAATGTTCCTCAAGTGAAAGTAGAAAAGTATTCTCATCAAAATATAGTGAAAGTAGCGACAGTAAAAGTAGTCGTTGTGCAGATTGGTCCATTTCAGAATAATATATATGATATGTTTTATAATGATTGATCATGAAAGTGTTCTCAAAGGTGCAGCTAGTTTGAATGACTTTGTATACTGCAGGGTAGCTTGTGGATTTACTCCAGGTGGAACTAAAGTCTGATTCAACACTTGATTATATTTCACATCATTAATCCACATCTGTGAAGTAACTAAAGGTATTAAATACCATTTACCTCTGAACTGTAGAGGAGTAGAAGTACACCATTTACCTCTGAACTGTAGTGGAGTAGAAGTACACAGTAGCAAAACATTGAAATACTTAAATAAAGTACAAGTATCTCAAAATTGTACCCACGTATAGTACTTGTTGAGTTTATGAACTAAGTTACTTTACACCAGTGGCTATACAGATAGAAAGACTAAGCCTTGCACAGAGGCATGACAATAGATTTTCAAAATGCTCAACAGTGCTGCCAAAATGATAAACTGACTGCTACACAATTAAAAATAAATGCTTTTATATATTTCTATTAGATGTGACTCTTTAGCGTTTCTGTTATTATTGACACTGCTGCTTTAGTTGCTCTGACTGCTAAAATCATCTGTTATTCCTAATTTTAAAGCCGATATTCCGTGGGGTCGGGTCCTTGTCACCTTTTTCATACCTGATGAGTTTCCCTCCCTGACTACAGTTAGCGTGTAGAAGCTAGTAAGCCTACTATTTGATTTGTTTTAGATAGGCACTACATGTTTCATATGCAGACCTTATTTTCCTGTTCCATAAACCATTTTCAGTGGTAATTTTTTTTTGGTCATGGAAAATTAGGTAAAGGTCATTGAGAAGTCTTGGAAAAGTCATTGTAAATCATTGGTGAAAAAGTGTATGAACCCTGAAATGTACAAAAAAATCGGCATTTAAACTGCTTTTTATTAATTCAAAGACGGCTCTGAATTAATAATAAAATATGTTTCCTTTCTTTACTACTGGATGAAATTACAAAATGTACCCATCATTTTCCTCATGCTAGTATAGCCACATAAAAGTATCAAACCACCTTAAAATGCACCAGAATACAGGAAATCTATTTTTTTTCGTGGGGGAGGACCCCCACACCCCCCGTTAAAAATGTCCCCCCCACATTCAGGATGCTTCCTACGCCCATGGGTAGACCTAGGACCAGGTGGAGGGATTATATCTCTTCGCTGGCCTGGGAGCGCCTTGGGATCCCCCAGTCAGAGCTGGTTGATGTGGCCAGGGAAAGGAAAGTTTGGGGCTCTCTGTTGGAACTGCTACCCCCGCGACCCGACCACGGATAAGCGGGAGAAGATGGATGGATGGTTATGATTCCTTGAAATTATACTCAACTAACCCCGCCCCCCACACACCCACACCCACAAATAATTCAGAATATTTCTTCATTGTATTAATTTAAGGCTTTACTTTTCTTAGTTTTTTACTTTCATTAACACGTTTTTTGTTTTCATATAATTTTCCCATCACATCAGTGAGTGTAGCAAGTAGAGTAATTAAATCAACGATCAGTATGCTTTTTTCCTCCATCATTAACACCTCGGAGAATGACAATGACAACCCTAATCAGCCACAGTGGACTAACACTGCATTGTTGGAAGTATTGCAGGTGTTAAATGTAGCTCTTTGAATGTGAACGAAAACCCACCAGTGTTTGTGTGTTGGGTCTTAGCTACAATTGATTAAATGGGGGTTGGGGGGCATGTTCTCGCAGTTTCCCCGAGTTACCATGGCATCTATTTCACAACCAGAATGAGACTCTGGAGATAAACCGTTAACCTATTTTCCACATTAAGAGTAAATGGCGACCTCTGGTGATTCATTCCACCAGATGCACCACTGTGTTAACAATGCAATATACGTACACATAATAGAGGACCCTCCTAATGATCCTTTCAGTGGTGGGAGAGTTAAGGGACGAATTGCACTCAGCATGAGGTCTCAAAAGGCTTTTAAGTGTTGCATTTCCTCGAAACGGCTCTGCACACACTGCTTACTCGGCTAGACATTAGCTTCAAGTGAAATAGTTTTTGCTGCAGTGAACTGTGCCTTCTGTCATGGTCAGTAAATGAGTTTTTAATAGAGTTGAAAGGTTTTTGACAACAATCGTTTTATGAGCACTAACATCCTTCCTCCTGGGAATCAGACCCGTTTCTTATTAGAATATGTTGATGAAATCTTAGTATCTCAGACTTGTCTTCCATATTACCCCATTTTAGTTTAGGGCTCTTTCAGGTTAAATTATCCAGCCTCATGCTTAGCACATAAATCGTAGGTAGCTGAATATAGTATGGAGTTTAAGTGAAAGGACAGTAAGACAGTTCTAATTCATATTTTTAATAGTTTGCTTGACACTGTCATCAAACTGGTCACACAAACAACTTGATTTGTTTATTTCAATAGAATTTTGGACAACCAAATATGTAAAATAAAAAAAAAGGAAACAACAAAAAAGAAATTTCATTCATTATTTTTTTTTTCCTTAAAAAAATATCAGCCTTTCCCCTTACCGTTTCAAAACCTGGAATTACAGAATGAAACAGAAATTACAAGTTAAATTCCAAGAAGCTGGAAGGCCATTAACATTTGCTGGCAAATATAAATATAGTGGTTTGAACAGTGTCTCAAATAGCTCACATGGAAAGAGGGTACATACAGTTTACACAACAGTAGGACACTCTGCACTGCCTGTATCATTTTTTATTAATGTAGAAAAACCAGGATCCTTATTTACTGATTCAAATAAATGTGTTTGACAAGAAAATATTTACATTCAGCCTGCACTTATAGTCTCTGGAGGTTGGCTGTTGTGTTGCCCCTTCAAACATGATTGTCTATTCAGGAGGATAGTTGTGAGTGTATGTGTAGTCTGAGTAGTAGTCCTGTGCCCTCCCCCTGCCTGCTGGGTAACCCCATGAGCAGGGTCCACCTCCAGACCCGTTCCCCCGATCATGTCCTCGTCCAGGCCGTGGCCAAAGCCCTACTGGAGGAAGTCCTCTGCCCCGATAGCCCCCTAAAGAACCAGGACCCATTCCCCCCCTCATGGGCCCATGGTCCATCTGTCCAGGGATGCAACCATAACCCACAGCGCTTATTAGATGTGGAGGCAGCTTCGGTCTGACCATCGAGCCCCCCCTGGTGGCCATTGCGGGTAAGCCCACAGAGGCTCCAAAGTTGTTGGTGCAATTCACCGGAGTACTGCCCCCCTGACTACCAGGGGTGTTTCCTCCGAGGGTTTCCCCAGTGTTAGTGAGCCCGCTTGGGTCCAGTTGGCCAGCAGTGACCCCACCCTGGCTGCTGGCAGTCTGAAAAGTGCTGGCACCTGCTGACCCCCAAGGACCCTCCCCATGTCCAATGTGTGTCCTGTCTTGTTGCGTAGGGGTCCCGCCAGCATGTGATGGAATGCCGGTCATGTAACCCGGCTGGGCTGAGTCATTGTGGTCTGTGTAGGGCTGCGTGGTGGTGAGCGGAGAGTTCCCAGAAGGCCCAGCTCCTCCGGTGTCCGAGCCATACGTGTGTCCCAGCATCATGAGGTGAGGTGGAGGAGGGGGTCTGACCTCCATGGGGAGGGAAGCCAGGTTGGCTAGAGGTCCTGCTGAGGCAGAGGCTGGAGCTGGGACAGGCCGGTACTCCTGCTCCTGGGTGCTGCTGCAGGGCGAGGCAGGGTAGGCGGGGGAGGCTGCATAGCTGGAGGAGCCAGTGTAGGAGGACCACGAGGCTGAAGGACACAGGAAGCTCTGGTGAGGATTCACAGGAAAACTGCCCGGGGATAAGCTGCCAATGTCTGAAGAGCCTATTCCCATCTGGTTGGTGGCTTTGAACTGAGAGATGGCTGTCTTGAGAGCACTGTAGTCAGACAGCGTTGGAGTTCTATCAGGAGTCGCCTGCTGGTCTGGAAGCGGAGGACGAAACTCCTCCGTCTCCGGTGGGGGCGGCTGCGGAGCGCTCTGAACTGCCTTGTTCTGCTCTGAGGGATCCAATATGGTGTTTGACTCACCATCATCAGAGTCTAATGACATGTCCTCCTCTTCCACACACTCAGCGTTTACTACTGGGAGAGCAGGAGAGGGCAGAGAAAGAGAAATGGAAAAGGAAGATATTATCAAGGAATGCGTTATAGATGCATTACCGGCACAAAGTGTGTTTTAACAGCGCTGCTGGACAGTACAATCATATTTTCACAGGCGAGATAAATGAACAGAACAAAAGGCAATTTGGCAAAGCAATTACACTGCAGCAAAACAACAGGAAATCTCCAGGGTTTTTGTGTGTATGCCTGATGACGACGTTACCCACCTGTGGAGGGCGGTGTCGGGAGCTCATTCTGATTGATGGAGCCAATGAGACTGTGGAAACCGCTCATAACATCATCAATGCTCCCTATCACAATCCCATTTCTGGAGTACTGCAGGAACATCTCAAATGGCCTCTCTGTCGAAACACAAGATGCAATAATTCAGTCAGCAATTTAAAATGAATCAAAGACAGCGATACACACATTTAATACTTTTACATCATCTACATGTTCCTCTATATCATTTGGAATAGGGATGTCTTGAAAACCGATACTGCGGTGCCAAGTTGATGCCAACAAAATGTGCAAGAGAGCTAGTCAACATTAGCTGTTAACAGCTGGTAAAGATATGTTTTACAGAGTTGCACTATGGTGCATTCAGGCTGTATTCAGTTCAAAGGTAGTTATAAGTCTGTCATGATATTTACAAATGTCAAACATGGTTTTTGGAAAGAAACTTGAATAAATAATATTTTCTTTTTTACTGAATTTCTGGTAAAGCAACATCCCTAATCAAGAAGTTAAACATTTCTAATTAACAAAAAAAACATACATTGTTGTTTTATGCTACTTTTAGAAGACTGATGAATGTGACTTTAGTTGATAATGATGAAGCTGATTATACCTGTGAGGAAGATAAGGTGCCGTTGCTGTGTGTGCTGAGCTTGGAGCTTGATCAGGCATTCCAGGTCTGGAGCCTGACGTGACTGGGTGTCACACTCGTGATACGGGAGGAACTCCACCAGGTGCTTCTTCTGATACACGGTGAGGAGGTTCAGCAGCCCCATGGCGTTGGCATTTAACCTTTAAGAGAACGGAATTTTTTTTATTTGATTTGAATTACAGCTGCAACGATTAGGCGACTGACATATGTCTGTCAAAAGAAACATTTTCTCCATCTATTATTAATAATGCATTTTAGGTAGTCACCTCGCCAGTTCTTTAAGCTTCTTCTGGGACTTGCAGTGCACCTTCCACTGCCAGGGGTGTTCAGGGGTGCTCTGCTCTTCCAAGAACTTCAGCAGCCCCTGCAAACGATCTGGAAAAAACAAGCCACATAAGCTTTCAAGTTAACATTTACCCCTTTCTTTATTGCCATTCCAACGGTTAAGTAATTAGACCTATAACATATACTCTCAGGACTGGCTTACACTTTAAGTTCCTGTAGTAAAACCTAATCTTGGAGACACAGCTTTCGGATGTTTTCCCCTATTGGATGGAAGAATTTGCAGAGAAGGCTGAAACTTGACACACTGATATTGATAGGGTGATTACAAATGTGTGTTCTATTGGCTTTGGGTGTGCTGGTTTTGCATGGAATACTTGTCGTTTTATCTATTTTTTATACCTAGGCCAAGGATATATCAGAAAACATTTATATTTCATCCAAACATTTCCATGAACTCGCACACTTCCCACACAGAAAAGTCAAACTTACCCTGCGTGATAAGGTCAGGGTTGAGGACGAACTCATCAGACACCATGAAGCCTCCGGTCACAAACAGCTCGTTATAAGTGTGGTTCTTGACATCGTCCAGAGTGTCGACTCCAGCGAAGCTCACTGAGGGCAACTTCTTCAAAGACACCAGTGCTGGGATCTGCAGAATGAAAAGGTGAACTCAAAGTTATTTTATTACATTTGTATTGAATGTATGTATATCTAAATATATACATGTGCATATTGTCTTCAAAGTGTGCGCATAGAACCCTATAGAATAATTAAAGTCAGCCAGCAGCCAGTTAAGAAAAACAATACTCTGCAGCAGATGTTGAATTCAATTAGGATGCTAATATTAAAGTTTGATCACTGTGTGGATCAGCTGGGGCCATGAGATGAGGATAGAGACAGGAGGTGATCGTACCTTGTGCACGTGTGCAGCGATGTCCTCGTTCTGAATGATGATGAGGAGCTTATCTAAGCTGCTGCTGTTTTCCAGAAACGTCTGCGGGCTGCACTCGCTGTTGCCGAGACTCTTCAAGTAGTCCTTTGTGACAGACAGGAGAGACGTAATTGTTAAAGACAGACAGATGAACAAGTCCTTCTCTCTTTCAACTCACATACAGACTTGTCTGCCAGATACAGGATGAGCTCAGGGGCACGGAACACATAGTGGCAAAGAGGAGAGAGTGTAACCTCTCACATTCCTGCTGTCGGTCTGTGAGGAATGTTTTTGAGTTGTACTTATAAACTCATAAATATTTTGGTTTTGAATTATTACAAAACACCATTGTGAAAGGTTCTAGGAACTCTGAGAGACTGACATTTATTGACAAACATTTAAAGCACAACACAATCCCAAAGATTATAAATAACCATGAACAGGGGCCTGTACTACGAAGCTGGTTCAACCTAACCTGGATATGTTTGAGTTAGCCGGTTGGCCTAATCCAAAACATACGCGCTCTCGCTAAACGGTCCTACGACGCTGGTTATCAAGTGGATCGCTCAAGCCAGCCGTGTCCTATCTAGTTAGGTGCGCGTTCACATGAAAGGGGTGGTATCTGGAGCATTCGACCAATCGCAAACATGGAGAAGCGCACTGACAGCACAGCGTCATACTTCCTTAATGAAAAGTGAACTTTAATACTAGTCAAAAATGAAGAAGTTAAACTTTAAACATCCATGACTTAAACACTTGATCCAGGATAAAAGCCACATAGCTGCACCTGCAAGGTGAACACAGCTGGCAAAAGAAAAAGTGTTTGAATGCGTCCATTAACAGGTTTATGATATCACTGCCCCGTCTAAAACACGATCTGACTTCAATTACATTTGTCTCGAGTGTTTCGTCAACTTAATGTGTTGCTTAAAATAATACTTCTGCATACAGTATGTGACACTGAGTGTTGCACGGCCAGATACGGCTCAGCTGACTCAGATAAGGAGATATATGATACATTATGAAGTGATATGTGATATGAATGATAATGGGACACGTCGACGTCTGCACTCAGTGTACTTATGTTGTGGCAGATATTTAAGTAAGCTTTCTTAACGCTAATGTTATAATAGTCAGATTGCTCTGAAGATGGAGGTGATATTCTATTCATTTTCACGTTCACACAGTTGGTGATTTTTGCCGGCCGTCTTTCCTGCAATGGCAGCTTTTCTGTATTTCCTTTCTCCTGTAATATGACTTGATCGCTTTAAACTCCGCACACTGAGCTCTGATTGGTCAGCAGGCGGTGCTTTCACTGAGTTGAGCTCTTAGCCTGCAACCTAACCTGGTCCCGACCAGGTTAGCCGCTAAGCATAAGTTACCATGGAGATCTAGCCTGCTAAAAAGAGAACCAGCTTCGTAGGACCGGAAACCCAGAGTTTTCCCTGAATTTAGCCGGCTAAGCGAAAATCCTGCTTCGTAGTATACCCCCCAGTTCTTCACTTTCAAAACCACATTGAGCCCTTGTTTTGTACCTTGATTTCCTTGCAGACGGAACTCTCGTCCCCCTCGTCCCCGGAGTAGATGTAGAATTTGACCGTATTCTTGGTGACGTCCTTAAAGATCTCCACCAGGCTGCTGAACACCTCAGGCTTCAGCTGACCGATGAGGCTGCCAGCCAGCAGGCCCGGCCCACTCCCAGAAGGAGGGTCCTTTTTATGGGTCTTCAGCTCTGGAGAGTCTGGTGTGACCTGAGAGGGAGAATAGAGCTCTCCCTTAACCTTTCCCGACAAGCCTTCTGATTTAGACTTAGCGGATCCTTTGACAGTGCCCGTTTTACCACCGTGAGAGGAGGGGGTGCTTTTTGACAGGGAGGGGTCTGCTTTACTTTTAGGAGTCTGTACGGGGGTGGGGGGTGGTGTGGTAAGATTAGATGTTGTGACTGCGGGAGGTGGAGAAGTGACTTTGGGGGGAGCAGGTGGGCTGGGGATCAGCTTGTCCATCTTCTCACACAGTGCTTTGACCTCCCCTTGAGTGGGGACGGGCGAGACGTAGGGTATGACAAAGTCGGAGAAGCAGCTGTTGGGCAGCCAGCTGTGGCGAGGGAGCAACCTCGGGGAGAGCCGCGAAGAATAGCAAATGTGCTGAGTCTGCATGATGTTTTTGATGTTAGAGGTGAGACTGTGAATCTCCTGGTTGAGTATGGTGTCCAGGCTGATGGAGGGCCTGAAGGGAACTTCCTCTACGACTGGTACCGTGGGGGGTGCGACCGCCTTTTTTACTTCCACCGCTGCGGGGGTCTTGGGCTCTGGGTAGCTGTCTGCCATCGTCACAGATACTGGCTCAGGCTTAGGCTCGGGCTTTGGCTCAGGAAAAGGCTGTGCTTTGTCTGTAAGGAGAGAAGACAGTAAACGTGTCACAGTGATGAATCAGATCTAAATATGTCCAGAAAGGTCTGTGTAAAGTGACAGCTCTGAGGTACCTTCATTAGCGGGGGGAACCCATGTTGGGTTGCCTGAGGTGTGAGCTTGCTCTGTTGGGGATCCGAGGCTGAGTGGACTACCAGGGCTACAGTCCATGTCCTCCTAAAAAGAAAGAAAACATATTTTTAGGCTCCCAAAAAGGTTGATTTCATGGTGGAATTATTCTGTAATAAAACAGCTGTTCATATTTCACCTCTGTGTAGTTCGTCTGAGGTACAGGCTCATTTAGTTTGGTGAGGTCCGGCTCAGGGATGGCAGGCTCCGCCCTCCCTGAACCCGTCGATGGTTCCCCGGGGTTTGGCGGCACCGCCATCGCACCCTGAGCCATGGCTTTGTTGAGAGTGGCCAGGAGGATCTTGAGCAGACGCTGAGTGTCGTTGACTGCCGTGGGGTTTGCGTTGCCATGGGCCCTCAGGTCCGTGTCATAGATGCCCATGCTCTCCATCACTGCTGTCAGATTGTCACTCTGCCCGCCCTCATCAACGATCTCATCTGCTGTGGCTCCTAGCAGGGTGCACACAATTAGTTAGAGACATTTGCAATATTAGTGTGTAAGAAAGTATTGTAGACTTTCACAATTAAAGCTGTTCTGTACATATTACAGAATACTTGAAGATAGATATGCATTATTATAAAATGTTTAAATGTTACTCTAGATGTAGGAAGTGAAACTACCTGAATTCAGAGGAAGCTTTTCAGCTTCTGATGAACTTAACTCTACAATTGTGGCAGCAGTTGATGAACTGGCACACCAGTATATTAACAGATACCTGGATGAGCCCCGAACATGCTTGACATTTAAAAATGTAAGCAATCATAAAGTAATTTGTAATCCTATACACTGGCTCCATGTCGATATGGTGCCGATTGGGATGTTGTTTTTAGTTTACAATGCAATTACTCAGAACTCAGACAGTGTTGTGAAACTAATATAATATTCATTATTATTATTACGTTCGAGGCAGTAGGTGGAAATTATCGGGAAATTAAATTACACAATTTAAATATAGCCAGAGAGAGAGCTGCAGGCATCCATCCTCACCTCTGCTTGGTTCCCCGTTGCTATGCGGGTCTGTGCGTTGGTGTTTGTTCATGCCCCCCATCTCCTCTCCCTCAAACTTCCTCTTTAGACTGTTGGCGTCCTCTCCCCGTTCCTTGTGGGGAAGTGCCTTCTTATGAAGCTGGATCAGCTTGAGCAACTGTTTCATCTTGTCCTTATCGTACTCATTGTGGGAAAGCTTCAACTTCTGAGGGGCCTGAGCCGGGGTCTCAATGTTCGTCTTGGGCTGCGGCTGGGCCCCGTTAGAATGGGCCAACCCCTGTCTCCGCTTGCTGCTGTCCGGGGGGGGCTTCTCGTGTGCGGGCCTCTCTGGAGGAGGCTTCTCCGTGGGCAGCCTCTCTGCGGGTCTCTCTGCCCGGTCTGAGCCCCTGTCCGAGCCGCCCCAGTCGGAAACGGGGCTGTATTCCACTGGGGCCGGGGCCGGGGCCGGGGCCGGGGCCGGGGCCGGGGCAGGTGTGGGGATGGGGATGGGTGTTGGGTGCTGTATCCTTTCACGGATGTCCTTCATTTTGTTCAGAGGTAAAATCGAGTTTGCGGGGTTTTTGACGTAAGAATGCAGCACGGCTTCCATGTTAAATTTGGGTCTGGGCACTTGGAGCGGGTTGGTCCTTTCGTCCACGTTTTGTTTGTATTCGGGCGGAATGAAGGGCCGCACCGTGCCTGATTCCATACGAGTTAGGTAGTCTGTGGCCTGGCGCTCCACCCCAGAGCTCAGGTCCTTGCCAGGGTTGGGCCGCAGCTTGAACAGTGCGTAGTGCAGAGCGGGGACGAAAGGTTCCATCGAGGACACGGTAGCAGGCTTGGGCTCCGGCGTCTCTGGCTCGCACAGTCTGGATGCTACAATGGAGTACACATAAGTTAGTGTCAGCTAAAATACTTTATCTGCACTATTAAATGTGTAAGAGACAGGAGCTTCATTACAGGAGTTGGGGTTGTCACATGGAAACATCACAACTCGTTTTTTATGTAATTTTGTCATTCAGTAAATATATGCGCTTGTCTTATCCAAATATTCTCTATTTGCCATTAAAACATTGAAGTGGGGAGCTTCATGCAGATTCGGCCACTGCTGGTCAGGGTTAGACTAGGAACGGATGGTGTGAACTAGGGATGCTCCGATCGCCAATTTCGGGGCCGATCGCCGGAATCAGTATCGGCCGATACCGATCGCCGATCTGATCGAGTGGGCGGGGCCTAAATGGAAGATTTAAACTTTAAATCACTTTAAATCTTCCATTTAAAGTGATGTTTAAAACTCAGTTAATGGGGCTCATTCACTGGAGCTTCCACAAACAACAATCAACTTAATTATTACATTCAAATGATGTACATTATTCAAGTTTACATTCACTTTGGATAATAACACGGGAGAAATTAGCGGAAGCGCTCTCTTTTCCTCTCTCTCTCCCCCCTCTCTCCCTCTCCTGACAGCCTGTCAGTATCTCATGCAGCTCACTGATCCAGTATTGAGTGACCCGACAATGAAGAATACATATATTTATAATAACTAGTTTAGCTTGTTCCAGAGGTAGATAAAATAGGTAAGTGTGTTAGGTCTAACTCTTACGGTACTTCCACACGGCAGCTTTTCAAAAATCTTGAAAATCTTGGAGCTGGGCGTGTCTGAAGGCGTGGGAATTTTTTGCCCAGATTTTATGCGAGCAATATATATATATATATATATATATATAAACTCCCCAAACAGGCGAAAACCTACCAGTTTCCCCCACTGTCTCTGCCACCTCCCTCCAGGCCTGGTTCCTCCGGTTTGTATCCCGTTAATAGTTCTGGTCGTAAAGAACCGGGTGATTTGCTACCGTAATTTCTCGTTTGGAATATGAGGAAATGAACTGCGGTCTGGTTCTCCCTGTGTGTGTGTTTCGCTGCGCTTACCGGTCCGGCGGGCGGAGCTGCAGGATTTCTGCTTCACACACGTTGCATACCACTATTTTACTGTCTTTTTCGGACACCTTAAAATAATGCCAGACCGCTGAAGCCATTTTGGCGAGCTTGTTTTGCCGCACACAGAGAAAAGTGTCATGTATTTTACGTCATGCGATCGGCTCTCGCGATCGGCATGTTTAGAGAGCACCGATCGATCGGTAGAGAGTGAGTATCGGCCGATCTCGATGGGTGACCGATCGATCGGAGCATGCCTAGTGTGAACAATACTTACAATACTTGACAACCATCCTTGACTCCTGAAAGATGAATAATGCTTGCAGGTTCTTCTCAACGCGCCCCCGCCGCTCTGCAAAACAAACAGCAACTTGTTTCAAAGCTGAACCCTCACCGACCGAAGGAATCAAGTAGGTGTTTTACTGACACAGAGAATTATGAGAGGAGAGTAAAAGCTTTTTGGCACCTTTGGACTCCACCATCTGCGATGAGGACAACAGGAACAGAAAGCCCCTGTCAAACAAGGACTTCACCAGCACCTGAATGAGGAGAGGCAACACTGCAGTCAGAAGCACCGGGGTGTATCATTATCAGATAATGTGAGCTATCATAACACCAGTTTGGTGCTTGACAGGTTTTATTTGTCTAGTGCGCACTACAACCTGACTAGATAAAGTAAAAGAAAAACAGAAGAGATGTTTTTACCTGGATAATTGTCTTGTTTATTGGGGAAAATAACTGTTTATTGAACAAAATCTACTTTTATTACATTGAATGATTATGTTCAATGCAACAGTGTGTACAAATTGTTGATTCCTTTATTTCTGTGTGCTTTATCAGATTGTGAAATAAGGAGGATTCGAAGGAAGATACTATGGTTGAATCTGGACATCCTGATTCTTTGAATTCAATTTGGACCCAAGTTTATTGAGTTGGTAAACTGGGATTTTGTATCTTTTTTGTTTCCCTTTAGGGTGACTCACCATCCTGTCCCTCTCCAGTTTGTGGACCAGCGCTGCCAAGTTGCCATTGGTTGGTTTTCCTTTTCCGTCAGTCACATCGAACAGGCTGCAGGACATCCCACACCTCATCACTGCGGACCAAGAAAAGCAACTTCAAATAAACAGCAGACCCATAAGTCCTCTAAAGAAGTAGTTTTCTGCATGCTCAGTCAATCATATACATTGATTAAGTTAAGTAGCTGTTTCGGTAATACAAAATGCAGCGTATGCATTTAGAATAGCTTAATGAATTCAAATTCAAGTAATCCATTGCATCCTGCATCACCAGGGCATTGTCCTAGCATTTCATTATGAGATATTCACATGTGCAGTTCGGACTGACCTTCCCGTGATGCGCTGTAAGTGTCCCAAGAAAAAAGCACAGAGGGGATCTTTCGCTTCACCTGCTCCAGCTGCATACCTCGACTCAGCGACAGCTTCTCAGGCCTTCAGGGGAGAAAACAGATTTGAAATAGCAAATCATAACAAAATCCACACAAAAACGGTCTTTTCATTGCACACATTCATTTTAACCTCCTCTTGGCAGTGTTATGTAAGCACATAGAGGGGTTTTATGCAAAAAGGGGTCTTTAATAATTAACAGTGGACATTCTAATAGCACTGTGAAGGTCATTTAGAGCTACACAGAATGATGTTAGAGACTAAAGGTTGACTCACAGTTTGTAAGGGAGGTAGGAGCGCGAGGAGGATCGTAAACAGATTGGGAATAACTCCTGGCCCTTGTTCACCAGTACACCACTCCACACAGTGTAGCAGCTTTTCCCTGCAACAGGAGCAACAGCAAAGGTCAGAGGTCAGACAAGATGCAGAGAGAAGGGAACTGCTGGAATATCCCTGAAATCCCCGCTCTTTTTTGTTTTTACAGAATCTCTTCTCCGGAAAGTCGTTGAATTTGGACCATTTTGAGGGTGCGTCACACATATAGGCTTTTTCATTTTATTCAATATTTATCAAATAAGTACGATTTAAAATAGTTTTACCTCGCCTTCCTTCAGGTGAAATGGTGTTGAACCTGTTAAAAGAAATGAAAAAACAGGGTCATTACAAAACACACAACACTATGAAAACCTCCCCAGTTGCCGGGAGGTACTGCCAAGTGTCATCACTTCAAAGTCAGCTTTATTGTCAAAATTACTATTATGTGTTATACATCCAGAAATCTCGAGATACCGTTTCCCCCAGTCCCACAGTGTAACATATATACATAAAACAAAAAAAGGGCCTAGATAAACAACTAAGTAATAGTTTTAATAAGTGCTGGTTAATAATATATTTTAAATGTTCAAAGTACAGTTTCAGTGCACTAGCAGCGGAGATGGGCAGAAGATACGCACCTGTGTGAAGTCATAGGAGTTGCTGCAGCCTCCTTGCCTTTGTACTGAAAGGAAACCACAGCGTAGGGGCACACGTGCCGGGGTCGTGCCTTGATCTCATCGAATGCAAACTCAAAAAAATATTGCTAAAAGACAACAAGAAATATGTGTTATTAACCAATTCTGTCCATGACATAAAGTAACTTAATTTGAAAATACAAAACATAAAGTAAAATAACAAAGAACTCTCGCTTACCTGTGTGAGCTCAAAAGCCCTGTAAGACAGCAAAGACGTAACTCTATTGGCACTTTTGGACAAGTGAGAGTCAAACTTTTGATTCGGTTCCATAGCGTTCTTAGGCATGTTCTCATGGATGTGCTTTATTCGGCCCTGAGAGACAAAACAGACTGGTGAGCTTAAGATCCCACGGGAATAAGAAATCTGTCAACAGCACAACATGAAAATAGAGTGGTAGACATACCCTCATGACTTTGAAAATGATTATGTCTCCAGACGAGCCCACTTCGAAGGGATTGATTTGTAACAGATCAGAATATTTTGAGACATAAACACCTACAACGACAGAATAACTGGATTAGAGGAACAGCATCATAATCACACTCCACCAGTAATGCATTAAAGTATCATTTTTGTACACTCAAAACCATAATAATCACGTCAATTACATGGTGATACGTTGAGAGGACAAAACATTCGTCAGCGATGAACCAAAATTAAAGTGATATATTTTTTATATTTAAGAGCCATTCCCAGCTGTTGATATAGCACGTAAGGTTGTAAATTAATCAGGTCACAACAAACAAAGAACCGTAGCTGCTTATCAATTGGCTAACAAATGAAATATATTGAAATAGGAAACAAATACCGCCGTCAGTGCTAAAACAATAACATGACATAAAGAACATCTAATCAAAAACAATACTGTCTCCCTTTGAGGAAACAACAGGCCAGAGACTAACTCACCCGTTGAATTGTTTCCTAGTGTAGTAATCCTGGAGTGTCCCACCGACAGACCCTTCTCACAGATCCACTGGAGCTACACAAACAAGAGAACAAGAAGAGCTCAGAATCATGCACAATGAGAAAACATCATTTTAAACCATCATGACCACGTCCATTATTATTACCTTGGATTTGTCTGGGAAAAGGAAGCAGTATGACTCGATCAGCTCTGGTTCCGTCCGCCCCTCCTGCTTCATCTCTCTCCGCTTCTCGATGAACTGGCACAAAACATGGAGCAGACAGCCAATGAAATACAGCAAACCTTAACATGCATGACTGGTAGAATGTGTAACTTGTAAAGATCACATTTTATTACAGCCGGGCCTCAGCATGATCTCTATTCTGCCATGTGAGCCACGAGAACAGTCGTTTGACCAGCTAAGCCGTAAAGACTGAATGTGTGTAGAGACATTTTGCGGCACAGGAAGACTTTGACCTACCTCCTTCTCCAGCAGCTCATTGTGAATGAGCCTTGCCTTGCAGTAGGAGAAGGTTCCTCGTGATGAGGAGTCGAGGTAAAACGAGGAGAAGATCTTCACAAGGTCTTCAAACTCCCGGCTGTCAGGGGGCAGGAACTGGTACAAGCCTGCACACAGAGAGGAGATCAGTGCATTAGAAATGTGCAGAGTAGTAGTAAAGCATTCCAACACTTAAACTCAATCCACAGGAGACGGCAACATCAAGCTGACAATCATCCTCATGTATAGGGTACCAATATATCTTTCTTACACGAGAAGAGGATACATGTGACCTGTGTTAAGACTTCAGTTATTATCAGAAAGTCTCTTAGTGTGCATTAAGTGAATCTCACTGGGGTTGCACTGACCCAGCTGCCTCTACTTCCCATGTGCTAAAGCCAGCTGACTAGAATAGATTACCGAGTTGTCCTTTAAGGAATAAGCTGAACACTGATCAGCAGTAAGTAGGAATCTCTTATATCAACCAACACGTGACGAAACCTAGCTTCTGTCTGTGTTTACAAAAAGGTTTATTTTATAAATCCAAAAACATATAAAGAAGAGAACAAGCACTTGCTAAATACTGGACGGAGCAGTGTCAGCCTCACTCAAGCTGTGGGGTAACAAGAAGTGATAAATATTTCAGGTGAGGAAACACGCTGACTGACTAAAATCTGGAGATGCACACAGCCAGGTCTGTCTCACATTTAAGATTACCAAAAATAATTACATTATTTTTGCTTTACATATGAACCTTGATGAGTTGACCAGATATTGCAAGCGTGGCTGGTTAATAAAGGCTCTAGTCTAGCAACTTCAGCTCAACTTTGCATATACACAAACAAGTGATGTATGACAGCAAGGTTTGTAACAACCACTCTGCTACCTCCTTTTTGAGACATGATGGGGCCAGTGTCGTTGTATTGTACTGTGAGGTGAAGGTGTAAGAAGGATGCTCTGATACACAAGTGACAGCAAGCTGGTGGGCAGCCCTACTTATTGGTATTGTGAAAACCTTTTTTAGAAGTTGGGTGGGGTGGATTATTCATGCCCTTCACCGAGGTCAATATGACACCAACATGTTGTCAGGTGATGGCTGCAACAAACTCTATAGTCCCACGAAAAAGGTAACGGCCAAACAAGGTGGTCTTTCAAACGGGCAGTGTGTTGCTTTCAGGAGCCTTCAAGGGACATGTAGCCAACTGCTGTAACCTGGGTTGGACCACCAAAGCTAGCTCTGCTAAAGCAACTCACGCTACATTAGTCCAGACTGTCCGATAGCTTACATACTACGTCGTTGGTTTAATCTTAACCCGTGGACATTAAGTTAAACTAGTAAAACTAGCGAGGCCATCCAGCTAGCTAGCAGGCTAGCAACATGCAGCATCAGAATTATGAAAGACAGGACAGGCTCTGTTCAAAATAGCAGCGATATGGCACCACCTTTCCGTTCTCTTATCTTCCTCGGGATTTGGAAATTCTTCCGTGGCAGCTCTTCGCTCGGTCTCTGGCCTTGCAAGGCAGAACTGCCAAAGCTCCGGGCATCTGCCTGCACGCTCCTGCGCCGCTCAGGGGCTTCTTTCTCGGGCATTACACCGTCTCCACATCCAGGCTGATCGCCATTTTGGTTGGCTGTGGCCGAGGTGGCGGCTGATTTCTTCAAGGCTTCGCCTCCCTCCAGCTGCATTTCGTCCGTCGCGGTACTTTCTGAGTCCCTTCTCCCCACCGCGTTGGGGTTCAGGGCCATTTTCGGGCACCGTGCACGTATTACGGGCAATGTAGCTTAAACGATTACGGCGGCGCTTCACTTACACACACTCCTCCTCAACCAGCCTCCGCCATTATGAAAATGACGTACACGTTCTTCTCCACCACTGCAAAACGCTGCCGTCACGATGTTTACAAACGCCATCCAGCGGCGGAGCGGGGTACTGCCGGACCGGTGATGGATGCAATAGTGAGTGAACATGGCGGTGAAGGATGTATGCAAATGTAAACTAATTTAGGACACATTCTATTTACAAGGCACAATGTATAAAGACCCACCCATTTGTCACATACTACTATAATGAAACTAAACATGTTGTTGTTGAATTGAAATCTAAATGTGTAAAAGATACCAAAATAATGTAATCAATGGAATATCCTTATAACCATAAAAATGACCAACACCATTATTATTCTAATTTAATGTTCATCTAAATGGTTTATGCTGCTCAGTACCATTTTGGTATAAGAGCTGTTGTGTATAGAAGATACACGTTGTGTAATTGTAATGATTCCTGAAAATGACGTAACGAAGTTGCCTTAATTAAAAAGAATAACACAATTAATGTCATAGTTCAATGAGATAAATAAATACTTTATTTCATGTTATTTTATAATAAACATATTTTAAATATGGCATGATTTAATACAGTTTGTTTTACATGTTAAACCGATATGCGTGTGTTTCTTGTGCCTAGGAACTAATGTTTGTTCATGTGCTGGTACTGCATGTTTTGCTGTTACACTGTACAACTCAACGTGGGTTGACGTCTTTTTTGAAGCTCTGCTGAAGTCTGTGATAAAGTTTTAATGTCACAAGAAGTCTGTGACAAAGTTATGCAGAAAAGGAACTAAATTAATCTCCTTTCACGACAAGCGGCCAACGAATTTTCACGGCGTAACGGAAGAGGGAAGGCTACAGGATAAACGCCCGTTTTAAAGAACCGACCTGTGTCTGTGTCGTGAAGAGAGCTACAATTCCCTTAATGTTTATAAATTAATTGAGATGGTTTTAGATGACAAATACACTAGCTTTAAACGATACGCAATATATAAAATGTATATATTGGGTATCGTTTGTGGGATTTGTTGTTCTGTATACAGAACAAATCCAACTTTTGTAATACCTTATTATACCACCAGATTATGACAAAGAGCCAGAGACAGACTCAAGAATCATAAACATGTTTATATTACATTGTTAACGGTTTTTTTTATGCATACAGGTTTCATGCTTTAACGCCATCTCACTTTTCGATTTTTTTTGTACTCACATTATAAAATGGTGATCTTATTGTTATAAGACTGGTGGTGAAACAAAGATACATAATTTCTCAAATTGTTTCTTTAGGACCCATTTAACCAGGTGAGTGGTAATAAAGGCTAGCGATAGAGGATAGCAAGTTCGAGTCCCACTGCAGTCAGCATGTCGTTGTGTCCCTGGGCAAGACACTGCACCACAAATTGCTCCTGTGGGGATTGCCCACAGTATTGAGTATGTAAGTCGCTTTGGATAAAAGCGTCTAACAAGTAACATGTAATGTAACGTAATGTAAAAATAAAGAATGCCAAAAACACTTACAGGTTTGTACAAATATTATTTCAATCATTAAAGTACATGAAAAACATAAATAATGAACACTGATTGTCTTTGTCCCTTTATTCCAGTTGTGTGGCAGCTAATGTGTTTTCACTATGGGTTCACCATACTGCCTCTGCTGTATACATCAAACTCCTTGTAGCGTATGTAGTCTTTCAGCCTGGGAGGAAGAGGAAGATAATTGATGAAAACTGGGGATCTCAAGCGCAGGTGAATGAGATGCTCCCTTATCCGCAACCGACACAGATGCTTCAGGCTTCGTGTATTACCTGAGTGTAAATCAAGTCAGTTAAATCAATGAATGCAAAAAATGTAATTAATATCCTTCAGTTCTCACTTTGAATATGACAGATCTCCATCCACTGTTTCTGCTCCTTCAAGGTGTCCTTGAGTTGGGTGCAGAAGGAGACGTGGTCGGTGTAGTCCAGCATGATGCGCACCACCTGAGCAGATAAGTGCTTAAGCCAGGACACTGTTATCACCTCACAGAACTGGAAGGACAAACACAAAGACACACGTGGCAGTCAAAACAAAACCTTGACCTACTCCACTGATTCCCCTGCCAGTTTCTCCTTGTTTTTCAAATGTTAA
The DNA here is from genome assembly GCF_902827115.2 of Pseudochaenichthys georgianus. Classification (NCBI taxonomy): domain Eukaryota; kingdom Metazoa; phylum Chordata; class Actinopteri; order Perciformes; family Channichthyidae; genus Pseudochaenichthys; species Pseudochaenichthys georgianus. Next base: position 14,950,802 of record NC_047509.1, read on the forward strand.
CAGCATTTTCTCTCAGACTATCTTCACCTCACCACCAGGTCTTTGATGATTGAGGTCGCCCAAGGAGCATAGTAATGGGAAGTGTCCCCATACGGACAGTCAAAGCAACGCTTGACATCATATCCATGGTTCAGAATCATCCTCAGCATGACCTCGTCTTTCAAGGCGTACTGCAGAGCTGAGGGGAAGTGAGTGGTGTTGACACGAGAGTAGTAATTTACATTCGCCCCGAACTTCAGCAATTGGTTGATCATTTCATAGTGGCCCTGTCTGAGAGCCAGCTGCAAACAATTGATAGGATCCTGGTTCACCATTGCCCCGGCCTCCAACAGCAGGCGGGTGCACTGAAGATCATTGTTGGACACTGAAAAATAGAGGGCAGACCTGCGATCATCATCATAATTGCAGCGCACACTTGTGTGAAGCATGAAGTTAGGATCGTAGTCAGCTTTGAGCAGTATCTCCACACAATGAGCATGTCCCCCAGCGGCTGCAGAGTGGAGAGGACTCATCCCGCCTTCCTTTACAGCCTCCAGTTTAGTGACTGGGATGAGGCGCTCCAGTGCCCTGTTGGTGAATGATCCTAATGTCAGAACATGACAGGGGGTTCAACCTCTATTTTAAAAGTAGGAAAGTTAGATGTAATATATTCCTCACAGTATGTGTCCATGGTAGGCCACACGGTGAATTGGCAGATGGCCACTGGAAAGAGGTTGGTTGGGATCTGCTCCATGGTCCAGCAGCAAGGAGATAATGTCAGGGTTTCCTGATGCCGCTGCATCAAACAAGACCGGGCCTGACTCTGATTCGCAACACACATTGGCTCCTACAAAATAGATAGAGATGCTGTTAGAATTTACATTTAACAGCCATTTTTCAGACCTGGAAAATATATGTTATTAATCTAAGAGGGTCAAATGCACAGTAATGTAATGTAGTAACTTTGGCCAGGATTGTCTCACCAAAATCACTCTGGTGTGAGTTACTCCCCTCTAGTTTACGAAAACAAAAGCGCTTTACTCTGAGCTTATCAGGTGAAATATTAAGCCCAACGTGTAAGTTAAATCACTTTAACAATACCTTTTTGTAACAGGGCTTCCACCACATTCAGATGTCCATTTTGCGCAGCCAGAGCCAGAGGAGTTTTCTTTTTGATGTCACGGGCATTTGGGTCGGCACATGATTCAAGGAGCAAATGGACAAAGTTCTCCAGACCTAAAAAGGCTGACTCATGTAGAGCTGTCCTGTTTAGAGGTCCCGTTTGGTCCACGTTGGCTCTGTAGCGAAGCAACAGTGTGGCCAAGTCGTACTGGTCATTCAGAATTGCTAAGAGGCAAAGAAGGTAGATATACAAATGGGCAAATATCTTTGGGTGGGTGCAAAATGAGATAAACTTTGCATTCAGATGTCAGATACCTGCCACTAATGGAGAGTCTTGCTCATCATTCTGGAGATCTGGGCTACTGGCGTTCTGTAACAGGAATGTAGCGTTGTCTCTGACTCCATGAACCACAGCCAGAAACAGTGGTGTCTCACCCTTCAGAGTACGACACTGTGCTGCACCTGGAGGTGATGCTGGAACATAAAACTAATAAAAACGTGCCTGAATAAAAAATCCCAAAAAGTATTACTTTTAGTAACATCACTACCTGAGAAGATAATCTCTAGTATCTTTTTATTCTCTTGCGCCGAAGCCTCATGCAGCGGGATCCATCCTCGTTCATCAACTCTTGACAGAGCCTCTGGTTGCGCTGCCAGTCTGTTAAGGGCATCTTCATCACCTAAACATGAGTACATTTTCTCAGAACTATGGCAAGATCTAATGAAAATGAGTTTGGACAGGTTTAAGAATTACATCAGCTCACCCTCCTTGATTGCTTTGAAAATCTCATCAGGGTCTTTACTGGGTTTCAGATCGCTGTTGAGAGAAATGTAAATGATGAAGAGATACTGTATAGAGAAATAGGGTTATTTAGGTGGTCGGAGATCAACCTTGGATTCAATCCTTTGAGTTTTCTATATTCAATCAGGCTTTGTTCAATTATATATTGCGTCGCCTCATCCTCATCCAAGTCGTCCTCCGATTGATAAAAGTCATCTTCTGTCTCTTTGTTCATCTGTAGGTCCAGAAAGGGTCAACGCACAAGGAACTGCCCTGGGGAGACAGCCATAAGGGAGACAATACTTTTAAATATGGCACCCGAAAACTCGAACACCACCTGCAGCCCTGAATACTGACAGGGAAAAGTTCACAAAAGCTCAGTGCAGTTAATCACAGGAGTTGCTGACATACTTATTCCTGTCGTTGAATTAGATCTAAAAATGGGCTGACGGATACCAAAACAAAGATTTGGATTATAATGATTCCATGCAGTCATTTTTGTCCTAGATCTTTGCATAGCAGCACTAACTTAACAGGCCATGTGAGATCAGATAATTTACAGAATACACCTCTCATGGTGATTGAATTAAATTAATGGAGATTCAAACTGCATGAATGATTGCAGTGAGCATGTACTCAATATTAACTTATCAAAGGAGATGTAACAAGAAATACTTCAACAACAAAATCCCAAATGCTATCAAGTTACCTGACACATTCAACAACATAACATGGAAGATCGATAGCCACATTTAAACAGGTTGCCTACACAGCACACTCCACACTTATCACCCTCATTTTTCACCATATGCATTATTTATTTATTATCTGGTGTTTACCTTCAGTCAGATGGCTGTGCGCCTTCGTTGGCTTTCAAAACAGTATTGCCAGCAGGCTCCTCAGCACACACACATGCTGCAGCTATTTATACATGTACCACTATAAATATCAGATCACGGGGTCTTCACAGCCAGCACCTAGCTTTGACCCACTGAGCCCTGCAACAACTGCCACCATGCAGCTAATGCATTTGCGCTCATAACATTATTGACATAATAAAAAAATAAAGAGAAGCCTATTATTTACATATGCATGAACTTGTGTATGTTTTCACTGTTTATTTTGTGATAATTCATAGCTAAAGGTTATGTCGTTGCTGTACCGTTTTGTGCTGGAACTCATGAACGCCTGTATAACAACGAGAGTGCAGAGAGTCTAGACATGAAGTATGACCATATTGGCTCCTAAAGCGGCCAAAATCATAAAAATATAAGAAAGAAATATAACTCAAAGCAAAGTGCCGCTGAGGCACCCGTCAGCGAATCTTACGCATGGGTAAAAATCAAGGTCCGAGCAAAAGTCGTTTTAGTGCAATTTATTATACACATACAAGCATTTTTCTTCGTTCTTACCCGATGGTAAAACAAAACATAGGCCTACCGGATGCGCCGCCCACTACCACCTGTTTCCCAGATTTATAATGAGCAGGTCTCCCATCCCCCGGTGCCCAAAGGCTGCCTTTACAAAACAGAGGCATATTACAACTTATTTGATAAACTTAAGTAAGAATTAAAAGAAAGATTTACTATAAACAAAAAAGAACAATAAAATAAATGGATAACAATTAAATAATATAAGCTCCTAGATATGGCTTAATCATTCCGGCCCCTAATTGTGATGCTATAGCAAATCAATTGCAACAAAACATGCTATGGAGCCAGGTAACACCTTTAAATATTTTAAAATACGCAAAATATGAAATCACATTTCCGTTTATCATACAAAATCTACTAATATGCATATATACATTCAACAAGTCATTTCAATTAGCCCCCAACTTAGATCAAAGTTCATGCTGCATCAGTGTCTTTTGTGGCATCACCACTCACTGTCCCTGAGGCAGGAGACAATAGTCAAAAGTATATCAGTGTAGTTTGAAATAGAGAGGTTTGTGTATGGAAAGATGTAAGAAAGATAGTATGTGTGTGCAGGGGATAAGGTGTAGGGCATTGGCTAGCTCTTGGCTCAGTTGGCTTCCAGGAGTAGACAGAGCTTACTAATGGGCCTTTGCAGGATGTTAGTCTTGGTCCGAACTAACACACTTCTGACCAGACCTTTGGGTCTAGGCAGGGTTTTAACCACACGGCCGAGGGGCCATGAGTTCCTTGGTGCCGTTTCATCGACGATGACCACAATATCGTTGGGTTGAAGATTCCTTCTAGTGTTGACCCACTTTTGCCTTTGCTGCATGAGTGGCAGATATTCTTTAGCCCACCTCTGCCAGAAGAGGTTTGCAATGTATTGAACTTGTCTCCATCTATTTCTGGTGTAGAGGTCATCTTTGCAGAAGAGTCCAGGTGGTAAGAGTGGTTTGGTTTTCAGCTGCAGCAGGTGGTTTGGCTGAGGGGTTCTAAATCATTAGGATCAACTGACACAGTTGTGATTGGTTCGTCATTGAGAATAGATTTAACTTCACAAAAGGCTGTTTGTAGCATTTCATCATCCATGACCTAATGTTTAAGAACTGAAAAGAGTACTTTTTTCACCAGCCTGATCAGTCTTTCCCACACTCCTCCAAAGTGTGCTCCTGATGGGGGATTGAACAACCACCTGACTTGCTCAGAGAGCAGGGAATCCTGGATCCTTTTCTTATCAAGCTGGTTTAGAGCAGTCTCCAGTTCTTTCTGAGAGCCTACAAAGTTGGTCCCACGATCTGTTCCGATTGTTAGAATTGGTCCTCTTCGACATGAAAACCGCCTTATGGCGTTGATGCAGGAGTTAGTATCCAAGGTACTCGCCACCTCCAGATGAATAGCTCTACTCACAAGGCAGGTAAATATTACCCCCCCCCACTGCTTCACATGGCCTCGACCTCTTTTAACCACGATGGGTTTGAAATAGTCAATTCCCACATGAGAGAAAGGTGGAAGGTCTGGAGCCACACGATCTTCAGGTAGGTTAGCCATTTTTTGTTCTCCAACTCTAGCCTGCATGCGTCTACAAAAAACACAAGCCTTTATTATTTTCCTTGCAGAAGAGTTGGCAGAGGGTAACCAGAATGTCTGGCCTAGTCTGGAGAGCATGTGGTTCCTCCCAGAGTGTCTGACCTGCTGATGAATATCGCGTAGAATGAGTTTGGATATGTGGGAGTTTTTTGGAAGGCTTATCGGGTTTCAAAGTAGCGCTCTTGTTCATACTAGTGAATGATGGATTTCTCCGCTTCCTCCAAAGATAGTCCTTGTTGTCTTTCTGCAGTTTTGGAGCGGGTCACTGGTGCTTTAGCTCTTTTAGATTGAAGCAGTCTTTTTAGTTTCAACAACCAACCAACTGCTCTGTAGTTTTTTCCGAGAGGAGTAGTGTTCAATGAGGTCGGTGGTTGCACAGTTATTTATTTTCAAGCTGTTATATTAACAGAGATGTCCTTTTTAATCTCCGGATCATTAAGGAGGATGTGGCCAAGATCCTCTGGCACTTCAGGCCACCTACCTTCCTCCTTTGAAAGGAAGTCAGGGCCATTCAACCATCTTGTGACAAGAATGGTTCAATATTCAATCTGCTGGATTGTCCTTGGAACTTACATGCCTCCATTGGTTTTCTTGGGACAAGTTGTGAATCACTGCTATCCTATTAGCAACATGGGTATGGAATCTTTTTGTTTGGTTGTATTTTAGTACTGATGTACTATCTGTCCAGAAGGTTGATTTCTGTAGTTTCATGTTTAGTTCCTTCTGTAACATCCTGTCAACTTTTACAACAAGTGTAGCAGTTGCGAGCTCCAGTCTGGGAATGGTGATTTGCTTCAGAGGATTAACTCTGGATTTCCCGAGAATGAATGACACATGAGTATCTCCTTTGTGGTTCGTGAATTTAATGTAGCTTGCAGTGCCATGCCCCGTTTCACTTGCGTCACAGAAGTGATGCAGCTCAGCAGTCCTTATGAGTCCAACATGTTCAGGCTTCATGCACCTGTCCACTTCAAATCTGCTCAGCTGATCTAGTTCTGCTATCCATCTTTGCCATGACTTTGAAAGGTGTTCTGGGATAACTTAATCCCATCCACACTTATCAATGCAGAGTATTCCAAGGATTTGCTCGGCCTTCAGGATGAATGGTGAAAGGAAACCGAGGGGGTCGTAAATAGAACTGACAATAGAAATAACTGTTCTTCTTGTAGGAACTCTGTGTTTGATGGCAGCAGTGAAGGTAAAAGTATCTCTCACGATATTCCACTGGATGCCTAGAACTCTTTCGAGAGGTGTTTTTTCTCTGTCCAGATCTAGTTGCTCAACTGGTTTAGCTCTGTGCACTTCAGGGATGGTTCTAAGCACGTATTGGCTGTTACTCACCCATTTGGTAAGAGTAAATCCTCCTTCGGCACATGCCTTCATTAGATCCTTGGTAAGTTTGATAGCTTGAGTTGTAGAAGCCACCGATTTGAGACAATCATCCACATAAAAGCTGCACTGAATGGTTTCCAGTACTTCCATGCTGTATTTACTGGTATTGTCTCTTGACACTTGTTGCAAGGCAAAGCTGGCTATGCTTGGGGATGATACTGCACCAAAGAGATGCACATTCATCCGATAGACCTCCAGTGATTTGCTGATGTCTCCTTGAGGCCACCACAAAAACCTGAGATAGTCACGGTGGTCTTCCTGTACTTGGTAGTACATTGCTTCAATGTCAGCCATTATTGCAATTTTTTCCTGACGGAAACGAAGCAAGACGCCTAGAAGGGGATTAGTCAAGTCCGGACCTTGGAGGAGTTCAGCATTAAGGGAATTTCCTTTAAATGAAGATGAACAGTCAAATACAACCGTGAGTTTCTTCTTTCTTTTATGGTAAACCCCATGATGCGGTATGTACCAGAGCCTGCCGTCTGATCTTTGAAGTTGATCTTGTGGAACTTTTTCGGCACGGCCCTTTTCTAGTACCTTTGCCATGAAATTCCCAGCAAGGTTGTTTGTGCGATGTAGTGCCATGTTGTAATTGTTAGGCAGGGCCAAGTCCTTATCACGGAAGGGTAAAGGTAAGTGGTAATGTCCGTTTTTGATGATCCATGAATTTCCTGTCCTCACATGACATCTCTCTTTTTTCCTCATATTCCTTTTCAGGGAAATCCTGGTTGTACTGTGAGACTAGCTGGTCCCTCAGATTATCCAGTGAACTTATATTGACTGTTGCTGACATTGTTTCAGAAGTATCCATAGCAGTGTGAGATTTGAGGGGCCCATTGACCACCCATCCAAACATTGTCTTCACTGCATATGGTCCATTACCCTGACTGTGGATTATATCCCAGGGTTCCAAGGCTTTGGGAACATTCAGCATTTCAATGTCTGCATCAATTTCCTTGATTTGGATCTGACTGAGATGAGGCCATGTTTCAAGATCGGATTGTGTGAGAAGGTTTTCCTTTGAGACAGGAATCTTAGTTTTTGTGTACACTTCAGGCAAGTTGATAAATTGTCCTCCATCTATGTTTCCTATTTCCAGTCCTGTGATTTCATAGCTTTTTGCATTCCTTTTTTGTCCCATTGTGCGGAGTAGAATTTCAGTCTTTCGTCCTTTGGTATTCAGCTGGTTCATTAGGTTTTCAGTACAGAATGTGGTCGTGCTCCCAGGGTCAAGAAAGGCGTACACTGTAACAAACGTTCCTGTCAAATAACAGCAAAGTGCTGGCAGCACAGACGCCTGTACTTTACTGTAATACTCATACTGTGAAATTACTTTACAGCCTCTTACTGTAAAAATAAAATATACTGCTGTATTTGTTCAATTAACAGTAACATACTGGCAGCAGAGATGCCAGCAATATACTGAAATTATACAGTATTCATACTGTTGAACAATTTCAGTTTATTACTGTAAACATTTTAATAATTCACAGTAACATTCTGGTTAGGGGGTTGCCAGTAGATTGATAATACAACAACTCAATTTAGCAGTTTAGAATATCTAAAAAGTCATTATTAATTAAATTAACATTAAATATGTATTGTTTCTGCTACATACATCTGCTTAAAATATGCATTATGAAAATTATGCAAAATAAGTAATAAACAATTTGGAAAGGATTTAATGCAAACACACTTTTATTTAAATTGGCAGTGTCAACATAAATATCGCTACTGTAAAAAAAAAAAAAAAAAATCAGTAAGAACATTTTTGAACAAATGCATTATAAGCAACATTTAGAAAACAAACGGTACTATTAAGAACATTTTTTAAATGTGCATTAAGACCATTTTGAAAATATACATCAGTAAGAAAATGTTTTAAATGTGCATCAAGGCCAATTTGAAAATATATGTCGCGAGTGAGCCCTCTATGTAATGGCCCACTTGCTGGCACCCAGTTCTTTAATCCCCCAATCAACCCACACACACGAGGAGCAGGCAGATATCAGGTAACACAATAATCTTTATTATAATTTAAGTTCATGGACAGTAATATGAGGTAGGTGTATGTTAAACTTCAAGAAGATTCTGGGTGGGTGTGGACAGTTCTGATACAAAGAGGAATCTTCTGGTTCAGATAGAGATGACCAACACCTTGCTGGACCTTGTTCCTCTCCTTACCAGTGTTGCCACTGTAAAACAGCAACAAACTAAAATAATTGATCAAAAATAACTATAGAATCGGGAATGTACAATAACAATGCTTATAAAGCTGGTAATACCAAAGTGTCTAGTGGCATAATGTGGCAACGTCAGTCTGTCAAAACAACACATGAGTGAGAGAGTGAGAGACGAGAGAGAGCTCACTGACCTACAGTATATGAAGTCCCATTCAAAGTCAAGGAGGTTCTTCAGTGGTGTGGAGACGTGTGTGTTGACTGTGGCAGACTTCTTCTGGACGATCACAGCCGTCTTCTTGGAGACAACCTTGCCCCGGATGGCCTTTGTTCCTCTCTCTGGGTTGATACCAATGAAATCAGAAATGTTTTAAGATCAGAGACTAAATGGAAAACTATTAGGAACACTTTGTTTTCTTAAAGGGGTAGTTTGGGTTTTATTCCATAATGTGATATGAGTTACTAACCGGTACTGACATAATGAGGTATTTAGTGTAATTCCGCTGCTAGATTTTTCCTATCAGACCCTTCTATATCTTGGAACTATTTCATATGTTGAAAATTGCCAGTGTATTACTACGCACTCAGTGGCGACTGGTCATTAGGGGCAGGTGGGGCACAGCCCCACCTAGTGTCATCAGAAAGTATTAAAATAATGATTACAACAAAATGCAAAAAATAAATTAAAAATATATAAAATATATTTGAAGATCATGTCTAATCATCTGATTCGTCTGTACATTGCTGTTTTAGTCTGTGTTCTTCTAATTAGTGTCTACAGTGTGTGCCTATTGAGCTGTTTAGAGTCATGTGGGAAAAAACCTGATCCTGCCCCTCCCTCTGACTGTCTAAGTGAACGGTGACTGCAAAAACTACACTGCGCATGCTCAGAGTATTTTCCTATTTAATGTGTGTGGCAAAAAATACTGACCATAGGGGCAAAGTGCTGCCATCCCCACCATACGTCATCTCACATAATTCAGAGCTGATTGGCTGTAAGTACGTGTGCCGCGAAAAGTGTGGTGTGTGAAGAGGAGGAGAGAGAGCTGCAGTGAGGCGTCCTAAAACCAGGAAGTAAGCTGCGCATGGCTTCCCTCCACAAAAAAGCAACGAGATTTCTCCATAGGATTTTAGAAAATAGCTCAAAATAAGATCTGTGGGAAACGTAGCTGTTAGATAAATGTACATTTTGTTCAGCCGGATAATATCCACATGTCTACCCTACTTTTATCATTTTCGAATCAAAGATCTATTGATTAGATTAGATTTATGATAGACTTTTGAAACTACAAGAAGATAAGGAGGACTTTTACAAAAAAGTAATAGAGATTTTTGTCCAGAAGGATAGGCAAATGGACTTAATCTTCAAGTCAAGGTAAGACTGCAATTTTATTGAAAATGGAATCTTACTAAGAGAGAACAATTCAATATTTAAATGATAAAATTACATTTGTTTGGGTATTAAAAGTAATTGAAGCATCAGAAAATATTATATTTTGATTTAATATATTTGTAAACCTGAAGAGTCGGTGCCAGTGCCTTACCAGCCATGAACCTCTCTTATATAGCTTATATATAGACATCTGAGTTGTTTGTGCCCCACCACTTTTGTACATATAGAAACGCCACTGTACGCACTGGAGCCAGTTCACATATTACGCCTCTATTCAAGATTATTGGCGGCTTGATATGGGAATCGGCTCCACTGAAGAGTAATACACATAATTAACAAAGAAAATAATGTCAAGATATAGAGAGTTCAAGCAGCAGAATTACTCAATATATGTTGTATTCTCGTGTGAATGGTTCATGTTTTCTTTTTTTTTTTAGGCTTGAACATTTTGTTACCTGACCCCATGTTCTGCATTTTTGCCAAACAATTGACCAGCTGGCAGGGACATTTCTGACTGCCTGCCTGAGTTAATGTCTGTGTCAAAAAATCCAAACTATCCCTTTAAGTGAGCAAAGTAAAGATTTGTGATTATTCAGGTTTCAAAGATTTTAAAAATTGTAAATAAAAAAACATAATGATTACAAGGAAATGAAAGGAGTCTTACCTCTGAATGAATTCCAGAGTACAGGCTGCCTCATCCGGATACTGCAGGTTGAATATATAGTAGATCGCAAAGACGGCAACAAGTCCCGTCAAAAAGGTTGATGTGATGACCTCAGATATGACACGGCCCTCAAGGGTGATCATCCATCGTCCAGTAGTGACTTGCCCGGATCCACCTGAAACTTAAAGTAATAGCAACGTCAGAATGCATCTCACCTTCGTAAAAATCTGTAAACTCAAAGAACAATGGCCAATCTGATATATAATATGTCTATCAATGAAATGCATACCAAGCAGTATCAGACGAGGACTGCAGGTAGAGTGAGGGTTGTCTCAACGTCAGCTGCGGTGGCAGACACCGGTAGAGAACAGACAAAGACACTAACCAAAGGCATAATGAAACATATTATGCATTAATGTTGATTAGGCTAAAATATGTCAACAAGAAGCCCAGTATAATTAATTACTGGCTGCTTTTCTGTACCAATCTTCGTGCTGAAATGTATACACTGAAGAAAAATATAAATGCAACACTTTATTTGCTCCCATTTTTCATGAGATGAACTCAAAGATCTAAAACATTTTCTATATACACAAAATAACCATTTCTCTCAAATATTGTTCACAAATCGGAAAAAATCTGTGACAGTGAGCCGTCTTCTTGGAGACAACTTTGCCCCGGATGGCCTTTGTTCCTCTCTGGGTTGATACCAATGAAGCGCCTGAAATCAGAAATGTTTCACCTGGTTAAATAAAGGCTACAAACTTCTCCTTTGCCGAGATAATCCATTCCACCTCACAGGTGTGGCATATCAAGATGCTGATTAGACCGCATGATTATTGCACAGGTGCGCCTTAGGCTGGCCACCATAAAAGGCCACTCTAAAAATGTTCAGTTGTATCACCCAGCACAATGTCACAAGTTTTGAGGGAGCCTGCAATTGGCATGCTGACAGCAGGAATGTCCACCAGAGCTGTTGCCCGTGAATTGAATGTTCATTTCTCTACCATAAGCCGTCTCCAAAGGCGTTTCAGAGAATTTGGCAGTACATCCAACCGGCCTCACAACCGCAGACCACGTGTAACCACACCAGCCCAGGACCTCCACATCCAGCATGTTCACCTCCAAGATCGTCTGAGACCAGCCACTCGGACAGCTGCTGCAACAATCGGTTTGCATAACCAAAGAATTTCTGCACAAACTGTCAGAAACCGTCTCAGGGCAGATGGCAGCCAGCGTGTGTGGCGTCGTGTGGGTGAGTGGTTTTCTGATGTCAAAGTTGTGAATCGAGTGGCCCATGGTGGTGGTGGGGTTATGTATGGACAGGCGTATGTTATGGACGACGAACACAGGTGCATTTTATTGATGGCATTGTGAATGCACAGAGATACCGTGACGAGATCCTGAGGCCCATTGTTGTGCCATTCATCCACGACCATCACCTCATGTTGCAGCATGATAATGCACGGCCCCATGTTGCAAGGATCTGTACACAATTCCTGGAGGCTGAAAACATCCCAGTTCTTACATGGCCAGCATACTCACCGGACATATCACCCATTGAGCATGTTTGGGATGCTCTGGATCGGCGTATACGACAACGTGTTCCAGTTCCTGCCAATATCCAGCAACTTCGCACAGCCATTGAAGAGGAGTGGACCATCATTCCACAGGCCACAATCAACAACCCGATCAACTCTATGCGAAGGAGATGTGTTGCACTGCGTGAGGCAAATGGTGGTCACACCAGATACTGACTGGTTTTCGGACCCCCCCAATAAAGCAAAACTGCACGTTTCAGAGTGGCCTTTTATTGTGGCCAGCCTAAGGCACACCTGACTGTGCAATACTCATGCTGTCTAATCAGCATCTTCATACCTGTGAGGTGGGATGGATTATCTCGGCAAAGTTGAAGTGCTCACTATCACAGATGTTTTCAGATTTGTGAACAATATTTGAGAGAAATGGTTATTTTGTGTATATAGAAAATGTTTTAGATCTTTGAGTTCATCTCATGAAAAATGGGAGCAAAAACAAAAGTGTTGCATTTATATTTTTGTTCAGTGTAATAAACCAAGTTGGCTATGAAATCAACATTGAAATAAATCAATAAACACTAACACACATTAACATCAGCTTGCTCTCCTCTCAAAACCACCTTTCTACTTATACCAACCGTCAAGTTTGTTTAGTGTTTTTTCGTCGCATTTGCAGCTATTAACAAGGGGCAAAGATATCAGCTAGCTAGCAACAACCGCTAACCAATCTTAAGAAAATGCACAGATGATCCAAAACGGTTAGCATTTGATAAAACACGATGACTCTGAAATGCAAGGAAATATAAATGTTTGAGCTATTCAAAGAGGCCTCATAAGTGACATTTTAAAATCACACTCCCTAGCTAACTTTAGACAGCTGGCTGGCTGAGCATCAGTTTGATTTTAAACATTTTTTGAAGTAATGCTAGAATGAATAATATAGCCTACTGGAAAATAAGATGGTTTTTAATCACCGTCGAATTTGTAGATGCACAACCTGATCGATACAGATGATGCAGGACTTCTTGTTGATCCGCACATGTCCTCCGAAATGGGTCCTTCTCTGGAAAAGCGGCTCTCCTAATGACGTTTCTTATCCAGCCACAATATTACCGCCAATTTCCAAAAAATACTGTACTTTAAAACATTAGTATACTGTTTAGGTTCCCTGTGCTGCTGCTTCACATTGGCCAGCCCACAATGCATTGCTAACTACAGTACAAAACCTTATTACATGAATACAGTAGATTAGTGTTGAAAATTGGCTGTAAATTAACAGCAATTGCTTACAGTGTAGGTTTGAATATACTTGCTTCCTTTTGCTGCTTTAACAAAACACCGGAACAATAGCAAGGGCACAATCCTCACTGGCCCCTGTTGACTGATCAGCTGATACTTTCGCACTGTTGATGGACGCTCGATTTGGTTCTGTTCTACTGTTTTGCAGGGTGACTGGCTTTGAATTGAAATCATCAATATGCAGCAGTGTTGGATGTTTCCTTTGGCATGTTAGACAGTTTAGCTTGAATTTACAGTCTTTGCTCATGTGACCCTTCTCAAGGCAACCAAAACAGTAACCATTTGTCTGTAGATAATTAACCTTTTGGTCGTGAGGCTCTGATTTGAGTTTTAAGCAGTCCACTACTGCATGCCTGCCATGACAGAAACTACATATGGTTGCAGGGGCAGCTTTGATGTAGGTGGGTTGCTGCACCTTAAATGCCTGTAGCTTGGTGTCATAATGTTTAGTTGCGGTGACAGCTGTGGCAAAGCTACTGCTCCTTTTAGGTGTTCTGAGGTCACTTGTCCTATTGTTGGTGATTATCCTTTTAGTGGGATTTGAGTCTTTAATTTCTCCAAACACTGGGTGCAATAATATGTCGACCAGATGTTTGAATCTAGCTCTGATATTTTTCTTTTGAAATTCTTCATAAGCTGTTGTGCGCCATCTTTCCCTGAGCTTATATGGTAGCTTGGATACAATTAGTCTTAAAGTTTATGTGATGTCTAGCTCATCCATGTACTCCAAGTCCTGAATGGCGTTAAGGCATTCTCTTAGGTAATGAGTAGTAGTAGTATGAGGTAGTGAGTAGGCATGAAGAGATTTTCCATCATCTGGCTTGATAGCTGTCCAGTTGAGTGCCTTATCCAGTAAGCATTTGCAATTTTCATTTCATTTCCATAATGTCTCTTTAAAAGTTGCATGGCCTCTGAATATCCTCTTTGTGCATCCATGTGAAGACAGCTACGGACCAGATCTCTGGCTTGACCTGATGTAAACTGTTCAAGAAAGTAGAGCCTGTCCTGGTAGTTACTAGTTTTTTCTTCAATTAGGTATCTGAATGCATGCATGAAAGGTTGATAAGAGAGTGGGTCACTATTAAACACAGGCACCTCTCTCTTAGGTAGCAGGGATAGATTTTGTTGCATTATCATGAGATCAGCTATGTCCCTTTGTCTCTGTGCCAGTGTGTTGAGGTTTTCCTTAGTAAAAGTGTTGATTGCAGGATTTTCCAGTTGTGGGCTTGATGCCCCTTTTGCTTGCAGAGATATTTTATGGAAATCCACAATTGTTCTATGTAGTGGAGTTTTAGGTACAGCAGCTACTTCAATAAATTCCAAGACAGAAGTGTCCGTTTGCTCCAGACTTCTTCATCTAAATAAGCATTCATAGCATCCTCATTTGGGCTGAGAAGTACCCTCATTTTGGCATCTGCTACTGCAATCTGTGATTCCATCTCCACCTTTTCCATTTTTGATTTGAGAATTGTTTCCTCCAGACACAGTGCATGCATGTCCTTTAAAGCATCAGACTTCCAGAGCTGCCCTTTCTGCTGATGCTAACTTAGCAGCAGATGAGGCCCTTGATGTTGTAGCCCTTTTTGAGGCATTGGAGATACTGTCAGTGAGTGGATCAACTTAGTTGTGCAATAAGTTCTCTTCTCCATGCTTTAACTTCCTTTGCAAAGTAATTAAAGTTCATAATTCTGGGTTCATACCAGTCCGTTACATCGATGTCCTTTTACTCTTCAGATAAGAGTTGTTGGAGAGAATTATGCACTTTATTGAATTCATCCATAGCAGTTTTAAACATATCCATACAATCAACATGTCCACCGTCAGTGAGCAGGGCTTTAGTTTCATTTAGTATTCTTGTGCACACTCCGAGTTTCCCTCTGGTGTGGCCTCCATGACAGTTTTAGGTTCAGTCATTTTTACTTGAGTTGCTTTTAATTGTATTCAATTCCTTTGATCAGATTGCGTCTGCGTTAATCCATACAACTGGCTTGCACAGACGTCCTTATTTCTTTGATGAAGAGTTTAATTATTCCATCCATAACATTTGACACGTTTGGCTTATATGTTCATTTGCGTATGCATCCATTAAATCACAACAAGCATGACTCATTCATTTATTCCTCTTGTTTACTCACGAGTCCCACGCGCACTGCCTCGCGTACAAACATTTCCAAAACGAGGCCGGCGTCTGTCTTCCTCTATTTTGTCTTTCCAAGCGAACTCAAGGACATCCTTTTATCCTTCTTTGCAGCGGGCCATCCACAGAAAAAGGGTTTCCAAAAAATAGTATCCATTCATGAGGCTGGTTTTTTTTACTATAAAGCGGCCAAAATCATAAAAATATAAGAAAGAAATATAACTCAAAGCAAAGTGCCGCTGAGGCACACGTCAGCGAATCTTACGCATGGGTAAAAATCAAGGTCCGAGCAAAAGTCGTTTTAGTGCAATTTATTATACACATAGGCCTGTACAAAGCTTTTTTTCTTCGTTCTTACCATAGACTGTATATATAAAGGGTTCTTACCCGATGGTAAACAACCATAGGCCTACCGGATGCGCCGCCCACTACCACCTGTTTCCCATATTTATAATGAGCAGGTCTCACATCCCCCGTGCCCAAAGGCTGCCTTTACAAAACAGAGGCATAGTACAACTTATTTGATACACTTAAGTAAGAATTAAAAGGAAGATTTACTATAAACAAAAAAGAACAATAAAATAAATGGATAACTATTAAAACATTTTTATTTTATTTATCCTTTATTTATCCAGGAATGTCCCATTGAGATACAAGATCTCTTCTTCCAGGGAGTCCTGACTCCTGACCAACACGGCACACAACAAGTTTCAACATAAAACAAGGGCATTAAACAAAAAAAACATACAATTCAAATATAAATACAGAAGGCCATTTGTGCAGTGGCAAGAAGCATAATCACATCAGCAATAGCATCAGGTAAAACAGTTACATGTTTCATGAAGGGCTAATCGTAGCATACCTTTAAAAGCATTTACAGTAGGAAGTGCCTCTAGACAAAGTTTTACTTGCAGCGTATTCCATAAAAAGGGAGCATAGTGGGAGAATGCAGCTTTACCAAGCTCTGACTGCATCAAAGGAACATTTAAAAGCATCCCATTTGCTGCTCGTCTGGTATTAAAAAAGCAAGTATAAAAGGACAGAAGTCTGGAGATATATAAGGGCAGCTTACCTAGCAATGACTTAAGGATAAAAATCAACATGTGTGATTGTCTTCTTTGGTACAGAGAGGACCATCCTAAGGACTGATACAAAGTACAGTGGTGGGTGCGAGAGCCTGCACCCGTTACAAAACGTATAGCAGTATGGTACGCAGCATCCAGCTTTTTAAGCAGGGAGGAAGAAGCATGCATATAGATCACATCGCCATAGTCTAATACAGACAGAAAGGAACTCTGCACAATTCTCTTCCTGGCTTCAGACGGGAAACATTTCTTTAAACGGAAGAAAAAGCCCAGTTTAGGTCTACGTTTTCTCAGTAGGTTCCCAATATGAACATCAAAGGCCATCTTTTCATCAATCCATATGCCCAGATATTTGTAGGATGCTACTTTGTCAAGGCATGTCCCTTCCAGTGTCAGAATCGGAGGGACAGCTGTATTAGCTCGAGAGCGAGAGAAGGTCATGTACTTGGTCTTTTTTGCAATAATAATATAAGCTCCTAGATATGGCTTCATCAGCTCCCAATGAGGAACCAAGAGACAGCAGGTGACAAACTGAAGCAGGTGGACACATTAGAAAAGGAACAACTGCCTTAATTGGCAAGGAAGGTAAAGAATATTTGCAGCTGACAAGCAAGATAGTGACGTTTTTATAGCAGCAGCAGCTTAGAAAATCATCATTCCTAGTAACCAGTTTTCCTGGTTCTCATTATAGGCCATCTGGTTTACATTTTAGGAAGCTTTCTTTTCATTTGGGTTGTGATCACATTAGTGTGACAGTACATGAGTGCAGATGTGTTCCACAAGCAATGTTGTAAATGTAACCAGCTCGATGACAACAAAAGGATATTTCGAACCGGTGTAAAACTCAACGGCACAAGTGGAGTGCTTGAATCAGGATCAGAATAGAGTTGCTGTTGGCCAACATGTGGAACAAACTTGTAAAAATGTCGAAGATGTGAATTTAATGGCTGCATGTTTCTAACGTTTGTTTAATATAATAAAACCGATGCAGTGCACTCTTGTATACCTTGTTTATTGAAATGTCACAATGTGTCTATGCACATCCAGGTGAATTTAAGTGTTTTCAGTTTCTTTCTCTTTTTTTTGTGAAATCGTGTCAGAAAACTGTCACAATCTTTATTTTGTAGCAGCAACTAATAGAGCGTTTGAACTATAAAGCGTAACAAGCACAAGTCCCTCATACCTCCCATAGCTTCCACAAAAACGCTTTATCCATAACTTTCAAACAAATACTCTCTAGGTCACAAACAGATGGTATGTTTAATGTTGCATTATAAAGGGACAGACAATCAAGAAAAGTCATCAAAGTTTTAAAAGTGTCACTGTGAAGAGTCTTAAATAGTTTGTTTGATTCAGTCATCAAGTTGGCAGAGCATAGCCACACCACGCTTGATCCAGTGCTGAGGGCGATTGTTTGTTGGCAACACCATGGAAATGACAAAGTTGGTGGAGTGGCCTGTGGTGGAGAGGGTGCCCTTCCTCTCACTGGTCTTGTAGAGAGGGCAGACATACAACTGAGTCTGATCAAAGCTCTTATTTTTAGCTGCATGGGGACAAAGGAAGCAAAAAGAAAAAGCAAAGTCAGGATGAACAGCAAAATAAAAAGTTACACTTTTACAATTATGGGTTGGAAATAGACACCTGAAGACATGGATGGCAGGCATTTCAATTGACATGCAATGTGCAAAATATGGAAATGTACTTACTGGGTTTGACCCAGATGATTGGCACCACATCAAACAGGACTTTGGGCTGCTGCTCAGCTAGAACTCCACTGGTGTTAGGGAGACAAACAATAGGTAAGGTTTATCAAGTTTCCCTGCACGTCTTTAAAACAATGATAGTTAAATATTTAAAATAAAAAAACATGTATGAATATTAACCTTTCTTTATCCCATCGAGCTCCATCCAGAAACATTCCATTAACGTAAACGCCATCCTCAGGCGATGTGTCTGACTCATCAATAGTGAGAACCTGTGATATAAAATCATGAAAACAAAACCAGAGACTTTTAGGTAAATAAGAAGATCTCTAAGGTGGTGACAGAGATCACAAAGCGTGTGTTTTTTGACCTGAAAATCAAAGCCTAGCAGGTCAATGGGGATGTGGTATTTCCTGGCGTAGTTCTGCATAGCCCCAGTTAGGAAGGCCTGGGTGAAGAAGAAGCCCGAGAGCCAGAACACGTTGGGTTTGCTGCTGTCGTACCAATCCTACAGACACACAAAGGGAAACTATAGGTGTAAACACTCAAAGTCTTATCTCCTGTTAGTCTAAATTATCATTTTTTAAGTTTTCTCACCTGCAAAAACTTGAGTCTTAAGAGAAAATCAGTAATGTAGCTGCCCAATGGCATGAGGCTGGGGTATGAGTACTTTGCCCATTTCTCTGGGAACTTTCCAACTGCCAAACTGCCAGCAACCGCCTCCAGCTCCGCATCCATCACCACCAAACCCTTGATGGCCTTCAACAGATTCTGCAGACTGAGACGGATCGTCCCACACAGCCTGAGAGAGCGAGGGAGGAATCAGAAACAGCCATCAAGTCATATAGGTGATGATGTGTGTGTGTTTTAACTGTCTGTAGTGAGGTGTTTGTTCATACGTGTTATAACGCTCCATCTCTTGGACGAGCACAGTGTTCATACTCTCCTCGTACTGCACTGGGAACTTCAAGAGAGCTGCTTCTGTGTCAAAGTTAGCTGGAAACTGGAGGAAATAAGCAAGTCTGTCAGTCAAGAATATACAGCTGAGTGAATGTAGATTAGAATCAAGGTAAAGGAAACTCCAACCGATATTGGCACATTTGTGAAAAGCTACACCTATGCATTTCTTTCCAAAATATGAACCATACATCCAGAACATTTTAATTTAAAGTGGACCTATCATGCTATATTTGAATAATATATTGTAGGGCCATACGTATACTCTATTTGCTGTATTCCAGCCCTGTTTTTGCAAGGGCTGATTCTGTGGCAAATGAGCTACAGCTGACCTCGCCCTCCTGCAAAGGAGGGGGGCGAGGCACGAGCGTCATGTCACCATGCTGTTACCATGCTGTTACCATGCCACGGCAACCTCTCATTCCCCTGATAGGTGGAGAGTTGCCCATATAGGCGGAGCTCCCAGTTTCTGACGTCAGAACAATTTCAAATCTGTATCAGTCTGTATCAGATCCGTTGCAGCCCCGTTTTTAGAGATTTGGGTATGGAGGAAAAGAGGGAGGGTTGTGTTTTCTGATACTTGGTGAGTTCCCTGACACACCGGGGACACATATTCATGTATAAAAGACGTACAAAAGTGCATTTTGCACGATAGGTCCCCTTTAAAAAGGAGATTGAGTGGTTTATACCTTAGTAAGGATGTCATTCGCTATGTCGTATAGCGTGTTGTCACTCCCACTGCTAGCCCCTCCCTTAGCTCCTCCACCCTGGGTGAGTATCAGCGAATCAAACAGCAGCTTTGTTTGCTGGAGATCTTTAGAAATGTCTACATTTTCATGCATCCCAAACACCTCTGGATGCTGGCTGAGAGGAAGCTCCTAGAACACACAAAAGATATAAAAAAAAATCAAATACATATATTTATCTTGTTTGTGTGTGTTATCTCGGGCCCTGTACCTTTATAAACTCAAGATAGTCATCATAGACAGACTTAGGTGGGGCAAAGTATTCCCCGCTAGGTGAGAAGGGGTAGCGAGGTTTCTCAATGATGTCATTGTTGTAGAAGTCAGCCAAGATGGTCATCAGGAGCCTCCTGTCCCAGTCGTCTGTCACGCGGCCGCCATAGTTACACTCCCCGGTCAGGTAGGTTATGGCCTCAAAGGGCACCTCGTCGTATTCATTCACAAACAGCTAAATGGAGAGATACATCAAATGCACTTTAAGAATGTTGTGATGTAGAAACGTGAGCACTGAAACTCTGAATGAATACCTGTAGCTGTCTGATGCTCATACGCAGGTCAGACTCGTTGAAGCCATAGGGAATGTTCCAGCCCAGTGGACCAAACTTCTTCCTCTCCTGAACAAGAGCATGGAAGAAGCACAGTCCATACAGCAGCTTCTCCCAGATCTGGTGAAGGAAGAGTATGAGATGTCCTTCAAAGTACAAGACAACCCTTTTTCAATAAACAAATGCAAAATAATCGCATATATAACACTCACCACCTCCTTGTTGGGGCAGTTATTGAAGAAGTTTGAGTCAGACAGAGGATCTGACACGTAAGACTGCAGCAGGTTGAGCCGGAGTCCAGTAGGAGGCTCATTTGTCATTTTCACCCCGTTCTGAAGGATGGTTACTGGAAACTGATATCAGAAAGAAAGTTGTTTCTTTAGGACTATAATGCAAATGAATCTCTGTCTTTCTATTTAAGGTTTTAAGTGTATACACAAGAGCCAAATGAGATGCACTTTACCTTGGCTGAAGGGTAGCTTGTGAGCCAAAGGCGGAATTCTGGGTGGCATGTTGCTGGACTGAAGTCCTCACAGATTTTCTCGAGGCTGGACATCCAGGAGACGGCCAGGTGACAGTTCTGCAGACACACCCACGTCCCGTCCTGCATGGCTGTGGTTATCATTTTGGCAGCGATGGGTCCCTGCCCCTGCCCCAGAGAGATGGACTGGAACTTGGCTCCATCCATGTTCTTGTCAGTGGCGAACTTCAGCAAGCCTGTGAAGGGATGTTGTTATTTCTGAAGCATTATAAAGAACCTTGATAGTCAATCTTATTACTTACTAGCCATGGGATCAGCTCCTGGAGACAGCACAAATACGAGTGGGACGGTGCAGTTGGAGTCCAGGTAGCTCTTACACAGGTCAAATGGAGGGGGCTGGACGAATTTCTTCCCGAGTTTGCCAGTCACATATTTAATGACAGCTGGAACGATCTTATCAGGTCTGAGAGAGCGAACAATGATCATCATATGCAGGTCATTTAGTTTCTGACACCACTGAGCGGGCAGAGGAGTGTTGCTGGGCTCTTTGCTGTCATAAATAGATTTAAAGTCTTCTGGGTTTTTGATGAAAGCCTCTCTGTGGAATAAATAATACATTCACTCCATTAGGATTTTGTGTGCGTTAAAGCAGACAGACAGTTTAGCACTAGACAAAAGCCGGAAAAAGCTTTTTTAGTTGACTGAGTGATAGGGCTGCTCAATTAATTGTATTTTAATCGCAATTATGTTTATGGCTTGCAACGATTACGAAAACAATGTAATCGAAATATAACGATTATTTTTTTATTATTATTATTTATTTATTTTTTATTATTTTTATTGGTTTTTCAGTTTAGTTATACTTAAAGTTCAGGGTAATCAACTGTTAAAAACATACTGTTCAAATGTTTTTTCTCCAATAAATTGATGTTTTCAAAGTAAATGGATAATCGTTTTTAATAATCGTGATATCAATTACATTACATTTCATTTAGCTGACGCTTTTATCCAAAGCGACTTACAATTACCAATTACAGGGACATTCTCCCTGGAGAAACTAAGGGCTAAGTGCCTTACTCAAGGGCACACTAGTGGTGGTGTTCCTGGCGGGATTTGAACTCACAACCTTCCGATCTTCACCCCACCTCACTATCCATTAGACCACCACTATCCGTGGTCACAATTATTGACCCAAATAATCGAGATTATGATTTTTGCCATAATCGAGCAGCCCTACTGAGTGATGCTTTTTACTTTATTCCTTGTAAGCCAGACAGGTCACTGGCTCTGCAGATCTCATCCCAGCTCTTGTCCTGCAGCCAGCTGGGGTCGGGGTTAGCGATGGTGTTCTGCAGGCCCACTCCTCCGGTCAGAAAGAACATGAAGTCAGAGTATGAAATCTCCTTTTTCGCTCTGAGGGGAAATAGAAAAGGATAGCAAATATTCACAGTATATCTGTATCTGACAAATCAAATTACAATGATCTAATTAATCTAATCAATACTTCTCTAGTAGCTTTTACACTTACAGGAGCAGATTGTTGCAGAGCAGGAAGGAGAAGAGGAGTTTGTCTTTCTCAAACAGAGAGCGACAGACGTTACAGTACAGGTTGTAGGTGAAGTGATCGATCAGGTACCGAAGCCTCCTCTCCAGGATCTTGGACTTGTTACTGATGAACAAAAAACAAAACGAGGGAAGCTTCAGATGAAAACAGACTCACTCCTAAAAGTTGTACAGTATAAGCCTAATCTGAAAAAATCTGTGTGCTTTCAATGTGTCCTTAATCATAAGGTTTCTGCGGGGTTAACTGAATTGACCAAACATTAGGGATGATTTTGAAGGAAAGTTGCCAGTTTGTGGGCGTGGGTACCACTAGCATTGTCACTAATCTCTTCCAATTCACATTGACAACAATTCTGACTGAGACAATAACTGAGCCTGACATTGAAATAGACAGGGAGTTGATGCAATACACCTCCTCATTTGTAAACGTGTAATTCTTATATGATATTCAGGTTTGTGTTGATGTATAACAGTGGAGATGCATGTATTTAAGTCTTAGACCCCATTTACATGGGAGCACAAACGCAAAATCAAAAAGTCTGTGTCCGTTCACACAAGACCACTGGAAACGCTGTCGTACATATGCCAGGCCTGTAAGTGGCGCTGTACTTCTGCCACAAAATACACCAAAAGCAGCGAAGAAGACCCCCGAGCATGGTTGCCCTTCTGTTTATGCCCCACGGTAGATTTAGCAACATGTAGTTCATGTCATTCTCCATGTCCGCTTGTTGCTGATGGTTGTGGTAGAGGAGCTGTAGATGTTGCACTAACATCTGTAGCATGGTCAGTAGCAATAGCACTAGCAGTAGCTACTGACCATGCTACAGCAGTGAGCAGCAGAGCTATGGCTAATCAATGTAATCGTTTTTTGGGACACTGCAGAACACAGTTCATGTGCATTACTCACCTGTCATGTATGGAGTTAATGTAGAGGTTGACAAACCAGCTGAGAGAGTACTGGTACATGGGGTCTATGTTGGTCAGATCGGCGATGCTGAAGAACAGGATGGAGGAGTGCTTGGCGATGGCTCTGTAACCCTCTCTCGACTCTGCTATCTTGATCTCTGTCTTCTCTGCAATCTAGGGAAATATGTGAAGGGGTCAAATAGATTACCAATGAGCTGACTAGTCATTTTCACAGTCCAGGTATTGTGATTAGTGCATTGTCCACACCTGCTGTTTCTTGCTAATCTCATTGGACATGATTTTTGCTGAGTCCAGAATCTGAATGGCACTTTCATCTTCCAGGATATTCCCTTTAGAGGACTGCAGTGTCTCCAGGATATTGTCCTCGATCTCCTTTAGCTGCCTTTTATTTTCAGCTGACTGCAGGATAAGTGCACATCTCTCCTCTTCCAGTTCTGGCCTGCAGAGCAAATAGAGCAGAAACAGTGCTCTAAAGAAGTGATCAAAAGTATTTCAGTTTGTATACCAACTTGTCCTTTTTATGGCAGTTACCTCTCCTTGGCAACCACAATCCCCAGCAGCTGGTCCTCTAAGCCCTCTGGTGTGATCATGAAGTTGAGAAGGGACACCTTGGTGGCCAGTTCTGGTAGGTAGTGAGGGTTCTTCAGCTTAGTGGTGATGTAAAAACGGAAATCACGGGAGTACTCAATCACACTCTCCCCCAGCTTGATGCAATCCACACCACCTGTGTGAAAACAAAGAATACATGTTGAACTCTCACAGTTTTAGTTTTACATTCAAGTATTTTCTTTCCACCAAATATCACAGTCACAGCACCTTGTTTGAAGGTTTGTTTGAGCAGCAGTGGTTCCAATGATGGGTCCAGCTCCTCTCCTACATTTTCGAGGAGCAATGGTGTTCCAAATTGAATACAGTTTTCCAAAGTTCTCATGTAGTCCCCGTCTGTAAGCTTGATTACACTCAGCTTGTTTTTTTTCTCTGAATTTTTCACCCACTTGTTGGCCTGACCCTGAGGGTCAATCATCAAGGGCCTAAGAAAAAAGGGATAAGATAAATCTTAGGTCGAATTGTTCAAATTTCTTGACACATTTTTCAGCAACTTCACTACCATTTTTTCAGCAATACAGACTTACCATCTACGTGAATTACTGACAATAACCCCGTTGTCAATGGAGAAAGAGTCACTGGGAAGACCTGCGATGTTCCACGCTCTGATCTTAATGGGATCTCCCAACGTCTTACTGAGAGAGAAGTCATCTGCTGATGGAACCTTCTTAGACTAGATATATCAAAATAGGTGAAAAGAATATAATGAGTATTTTAATATGCCAGATAATGTGATCAAATGGTAGGATAAAGAATGGGAGGAGTGTTACTTGGCAGAGTTTGGTCCATGACATAGTGCAGTCCTGTCTGAAGCCAGCAGTGAAGGCACCCAGATAGGCGATGACCCCCGCGGAGATGAGAACATCTCCAGTCAGGTTGTCATATGTGTTCTGCAGGTCGTCTGCTGCCTTGGACCATCTAAACCACGTTCAGAATCAGAATCAAGTTTATTGCCAGCTACGTTTACACATACAAGCAATTTGCTTTGGTATCTGGTGGTGCGAACATAAACAATCTAAGAAAATAATTTGCAATAGTAGGTAAAAAAAGGAATATATAAGAATAATACAAAATAAGTATTTTTAAGGAACACGTTAGCATTGAAAAAAGATACTAAAGACAAGTATTTGCAGACATGTGTGCAAACATGCATTGTTATGAGTGGAACACTTTAATTATCTTGCAGCCAACAATAAACAATTTAATATGTATGCAGATCACCTGTTGTAGGAAATTGGGCTATTAACATTATATATAGATGTGATGAATTCAACCAAAGTTCATGTATTACTTGCATAACTTATGTGTGGTTTAATTATAAGTGAAAATGGAGTATACAGGAGGAAGTAGACATTCACAAAAAAAAGGGCGACGATTAGATTATAAAAGAAGGAGACTGCAATGCAATTCCTGACCTGGTCTTCTCTCCGCCCAGACCCCCAATGAGTTTCTCAGCCCTCTCCAACTTCCTGGCACATGATTCCACCTGGGACTCCAGTTGGGCCTTCTCCGCTGTTTTCTCCTCAAAGGTTTTCTGAAGGGCAGCCAGCCGGTCCTCCACCTCCTTCAGCTCACCTCTCTTCTGGTCCAGCAGGGCCATGGTCGCAGCCAGGGACTCCTGCGCCTCCGCCAGGTTGGCCTTCTTAGGAGCCACCACCTTAAACCAAAGAGAGCGGTTGATTTCAAAGAACAGGAACAGGGTATATGCAGGAATCCTGAAGTCAAATGTAATACCTTTTAAGACCTTTTTTAAGACCCTTTCCATACATTTTAAGACCTCATCGCCACTTTGAGCTTTAAACGGTTACATTGGCGACACATTTACTATATACTGTAATGATTGTCCTTCCTCCTTATCTTCCAACCATTTGGAAGCAGACTTGCATTTCCCCATAACGATGTTGCTTAACAACCGGTGTAAACGGACCTTCGCGCGCTATCATGCAGTGAGCGTGCGATGTCCTGTTCAGATGATGTCAAATCCAACGGGATTCCATAAATAAACTACACAGAATCACACTACACACCTACGCAATGATTACATTCAGGCAGACTGTAGAATACAACCTCTTTGGACCATTTGGACGACAGTCAGACACAATCACCTTATTCAAATCCCAATTAAAAACCCACCTGTTCAAATCTGCTTACTCACTGTAGTGCTCCCCATTATATGTTTCATTTGTGTCCACTTGACTGTCTCCTCCATGATTTCCTGTTTGTGTTTTTATCTTGTTCTGTTGCCTCTTAGCTTTTATTTTATTTATTTTTTATTTAGTTATTTTTTTTAATTTATTTATTTTAAATTGTACGGTGTCCTTGGGTGTCATGAAAGGCGCCTAAAAATAAAATGTATTATTATTATTATTTATATACTTATTGAAAACAAGCTACAAAATGTAATACCTTGGAAAATGCCCTTTAATACTTTTTAATAGCCTTAATTTTCGCTAAATTGATTTATCAGCTTTTTAAGACTCCGCAGACACCCTGAGGAAGCAAACATGCACGTGTTATCATGGGGGAAAAAGTCTATTGAAAACACTGCACCTTTGCCACTCTGTCGTACACCTCCATTGCTTGGATCCACTTGCACAGGCCCTCTGCTGCAGAGGAGGCCTTTGCTACTATACTGGGGTCAAAGTCAGGGTTTGTCATGAACTCACTGCGGATTTTTTGCATCACATGGACCTGCAAAGAAGAAATATAGCCGTTTGTCAGAGAACTGGTGAATGTTTAATAAGCAAATCAGCAATGTAGCTTTTCTGACACTTACAGGAATATTGTCCTTGTCATACTCTCTTAGATCTCGTAAAAAGTTCATATCACCCAGAAGCTTCTTGCTTGGGCCCCAGTAGTCCAAAACCTTAACAATAAAGAAAACATGTTATTTATTGAGATACTAATATAAGTTGCAATGTTAAAATGTTTTTGACAGACACTCGTAATGTCTTTTTTCAGTCCAACCTTTTTGCCAGTCCCTGCTGGGTCAACTATCTTATCCGGCTTTATGTCCTTCATCACACACACCGCAGACATCACCAACTTCACCCCTGAGGGAGGATTTTTCATCGACTTCACGATTGTGACATCAGAGGGCTGAAAGAAAACAAGCAGCTCCACTTATTTGACTGTCTAAGCTGCGAGTGGCTAAACTTGATATTGAAGAACAGTTGAAGAGAGCTCACCTTCAGAGTGTTCAGGGCAGAGAGAGCAGCCTCCAGCGCGGGGATGGCCTCAGCCAGGTCACTCTCACACTCATTCTTCAGAGCCTGAGCCGCATTTGCTTTAATAGTTGCTGCCTCCTCATCAACACGCACAACTTTACTTTTGGCTTCTACCTGAACCGACTCCACTTCAATCACCTGAAAGTCATAACATTAAACAATTTAATTCAGTATATTCATATGTACTGGTATTCTAGGTTGACTTGAATGAAGAAGTGATTCTCATTCACCTTCATCATTTTGTTGTTGTCTATCGTGGCCTGTTCCAGTTTGGGCTGCAGGTCTACAAGTTCCTTCTTCATCTCGCTAACCTGCAGAGAAACGTTTAAAATGAGTTAAACCAAAATATGATAAAAAACAATTTATTAAAAAAGAAAGAAATGTGGTGCTGCTGCATATACCTGAGATTCAGCGAAGGCAAGTTTGTCCAGCCCGTTGGTATACCTCTGTTTTGCTTTCATGACAGTGTCTCTTTTCTCAGAGAGGAGCAGACGGAAAGCTGCAATCAGCTCCAGGTAGGATGTGGGTGTTACATAATTATGGCGACCTAGCTCAGAGAGGAATCTGCGGTGAAAACAATTTAGTTTAGATTCTTGTCATAGTTTACCTCCGAACGTACACGTTATTAAAGACCACAGGTCATACAGTACCTATCTGAGAGCTGTTTGGCAGATGTATGGAATGTTTTGCAGATGGGTATGACCTGCCGCCTCTCATTTTCACTCATGTCCAAAGACTCCAGGAAGGAGTTGGCTACTCGCTCAAGAGCCTCCTCTGGCCATGGCTGTCAGGGCCAAGAAAGAAAGGACTGTGAGGAAACTGATGGAGGTGAAAGCATGCAAAAGCAAACCGCTGACCCCGTAGAATAATAGTATCCATTAGCCTTTACATTACCTGGAACCAGTCAATAGTACAGCAGTTGATAAGAGATGGGAACTGGCGCAGGCGGTTTCGAAATGCATCTCCAATAGGACTAAAAGCCACAACTATGTGAAGGTTCTCTCTACAGCGTGCCACAAAGAAGGCGAACAGAGTCAAAGGACTCAACTCCAAATTCTTGTTTCCAGCCTGGGCAAAGGGTCGTACTGTCTGGAAAGAGATGAAATAGAGGCAACATTGAACATAGTACAGTCAAATTATTATGGTCTTCATACGATGGATCAAGGCAGAATTTACCATATACATTTGGGGGGACACATCCCCCCCAATATTCAGATACGCTCAATTTGTCCCCCCCCCCAATATATAGCCTAACTGATATACAAAAATTAAAATATAATGTTTGGTCCCCCCCAATGTTGACTCCATGGTTACGTCCTTGCGAGGGATACATTTAAAAAAAAAAAAACAGAAACAAAAACATACAACAATAATATATATATATATATATATATTATATTATATATATATATATATATATATATATATATATTCTCTTTTTTTCCTTTTTTTTTCTCACTCAAATTAATAATTCTAACAAAGTACATTAAAGTAAATACATTGCTCTATTAAGGATATGCTTAGAGCTTGTGCCCGCCTACCTCCATGATCTCTTGCTTTTCATCTATGGCAAACAGATTGGGCACCTCCCCTGTGTTCAGGACACTGTCCACGTCTTCTAGAAAAGCCTCATCTTTGATCTGAGCATCAGTAAGCAGGAACACTGTCTTCTGACCTTTCACCCCAGCATTTTTCAGCAGCATCTAAAGTATAATTCAGAGCAAAGAGACTCTTAAATCTTCCAGAATCACAAACAGAGATGAAAATGGTATCAGAAAAAGACATAGAACACAGAAGTCTGTCCTAGACCACAAAGCTGACCTTGAGGTCGTCTCTCCACTCAGTGATACCGTAGCTCTTAGAGATCTCAGGCTGGAACATGGTCATGTGGGCCATGGATGTGGCTAGACGGGTGATGGACTGGCGCCCGCTGCCTCCCACTCCCACCAGTAGGGCATTGCCTCCAGGCTGCTTCAACACACGGCTGATACGGGACAGGTGCTCCAGGACATAGCTACATAATGCCACATTTTGTTACTTAGCTGATCAAGTTTTCATCCAACGTTATAAAAACACAATTTCAATTTTAACCGAACTTAGTTCAAGTCATTGGGTTGTTTGTCATTTAACAATAAATACTGTAGCATCAGCCCTTATAGCACATGTAGTTTGTTGACTTCATAAAACCAAAGTTGTTTACCGGAAGATGACAAGGTTCATGCGATTCTTGTGCATCTGGTTGTATTCATCAAGACACGACTCCACCACTTCAGAAAAGCTTTCCATTGAGGGCACCTCAGAGTACAAGCGCTCATCATCCTCCAGGTCAGGGTCCATGTAGTCACCAAAGAGAAGATTCCGCATGTCTTCCTCAACCAGCTGAGGAAGCAAGAACATTTAAAACATTCAGATGCTTGTACAAAGTATATCGAAGAAAGATATAACATCGTATTCAAATCCGGGGCAGCTTAACTTACTCTACTGCCTTGCTTCAGGTGATCAAACACCTGGTCAAAGGACTCTTTGAAGTGATCTTTGAGGATGCCGTTCATCAGCTGGTAGAGCCATGCTCGATCTTTGTCATCCACCAGGCGGTCATAGTAGACCCTGAAGACCTCGTGGACAAACAAGCGTATCATGGTGCGTTTGTTCTCCAGAGAGTCCTTCTTCAGCAGCAGGCAGCCTTGGATAACACGTGAGAAGTCCCGCAGGTTGAAGGTGTAGTGAGACTTGGCTGGAGTTGGAAGTAGGTTCTCCATAGCTTTCTTATACACCTTTTGAAATGTAAAACATAGAAATATAGCATTGCAGACAAGATATGATTGATAAGAGCCTTTAACACATGAAAAAGGCTAATTTGAAGGTATGTCATTGTGTGTATTTGGGACTCACTTCCATTGTAGCTGTCACAATTTGGTTGCCAATAGTGAAATATTCAGGTTGGAACTGATTGTTTTTGAGATAGAAGGCCACCACGCTGGAGAAGATGCGAACCATGGTGTCGTCACTGAAGGCATTGATGCTAAAAATGTTGAAGTGCCGCAGAAAGCGAGACGTCACAGCGTTCCTCCCGCCACCGGGGGGGCCCATAGCTGAGATGAGCTGGAGGTCAACGAGAGAGATCCTGGAGGTATCCTTCAGGTCATACCTGCCAGAGCACAAAGGTTTACTCAACAATGCTTCTTTAATCAGAATCAGAAACAGGTTTATTGCCAGGTAGGTTCAAACATACGAGGAATTTGACTTGATGTCATGGCGCATACATAAAATATAAAACAAGAAATCTATAACAAAAAATCTTTAAGGACACCGTAATAAAATATAGTTAAATAGCAACAAAATAAAGCAGTAATTTACATGGAAATAGAATTCTATTAATGAATTATAGGATATAAAATATGAAATATGAAACAAGAAATATGTGCAGTAAGCAGTATGAACATTGTGTGCATTAATGTAATGCATATTGAGACTACGTTGTGGCTGAGGTAAGTGATGAGAGAGTGACTCATCTTAATGCATCAAGATTAGTTATTCCTGTTTTCCTTTTGATATGAGAGTGGTATCTAACAGTGGATGGTTTCATACCAGTTTCCATGGTCCATATACTGCCGAAAAAGCTCCACAGGTGGCTGCGCTCCAAACTGTTCCAGTGCAGGCATGTTCATGTCATCCACAAAGATGATACACTTCTTTCCCATGGGGGGCCCGAACACTCCCTTCCTTCTCTTATCCAATCTGGACATGATGATAGTCTAGTATATGCAACAAATAAAGTGTCAAATATAAACTTTTTTAAAAAAATTAATTATCACTTTTATCTTATCTTGCACTTTATATATCATAGCTGCTACATTGTACCGCCATGTGGTAAATGATTGTATGCTGCTCATGCTCTTCCTGCATATCATGTATTTATTTTTGCTATGTATATAAACGCCATGTTCTTATATGTTGTATGTGACAGGACTACGGATGGAAATTAGCTAAAAGCTCAAATCCGGCTCATTTACACTTGTAAGCATTATTTTGTTTTAAAGTGTTCATCAATGTGCACTGTCCTGGTTCAAATAAACGATTAAATGAAATGAAATATAAAATTAAACCTTTGCCATGTCTTTTTGTTTAAAAGAGGACATAATAGTGCTTCTCTAGTGATCCCAAAAACTCTGCAAGAAATTCTTCCATCCTTGCTTCCTAAATCCTGACCTGAGTTTGGTTGGCGCTAGTGCGAGCGGAAAAGTTGATAAAGAAGGGTAGATACTGGTCTTTGTCCAGGTTGTTCAGCAGCTTCTCTTTTACATACACTGACTTCCCAGTGCCAGTGGGACCAACAAATAGGGGAGGCCTAGAAAAAACAGAGGAGAGGTGTAAAAATAAAATCCAATTTAAATAAATCTAGGGTGAGTTAGACACACCATTTTGAAAACAGCTTATATGGCACATATCAAAGTAAAACAAAAGGCACATGTATGTATCAGTGACACAAGAATACTAACACTCCGTATCTGATGCAGAGGTCCATGAGGTAGGTGTAACGAACTGTATCTATGGTGGGAACAATGATCTCCTGCACTTTGGTGTTTTTGTCCCCCAGGTTGACATTTTTTATGTTATCATTCCAGTGAATCCAGCGGCCTCTTCCTTTAAACTGTTGAAGGGATACAATGTGATTTACTGATTTAAACAAAAGCAAAACATCTCTGAATGATGTTTATACAAATTACCTCATAGTAATAGTCATACACCAGCCCTTTGTCATCCATTGGACACTCCCATTTCCCCACAGAGGCTGGGATAGGATTTTCTTCTTTTCCTGACACGATCACCCTGAAGAACTCACTAAACCTCTCTCTGCTGTCGGAGTCACAGCTGCCACCCACACTCCACACCATGGAGAAGGAAAAAGCTGCCTGCAATCATAAAGAAACAGAAGTGAAGGTGTCAGGAAAAATGTAATTTAAAGGTCACCAATCATGCTATTTTTAGGCAATAGCATAGGTCTCAGATATATACAAATATATAAAAAACGTCATGTCTATGAAGTGTTTTGCTCAAAATACCAAAGAGATCACCCATTCTAGCCACGCCTCATATCCCTCTATTTCACTTCCTGTTTGAAAAGGGCTGATTTGGGGTATAAAGCTTTAAAAAAAAAAAGGAGGGGACTGAGCTCATGCGGGACCCGGCAGCTACTGTCTAAACTAAATACTGCCGTCATGAAACGCCATATCATGGATTATCAAGGATTATTTCTGAAACAGTTTGGAGCTCAAAGGCTTTCTCTCTTGCCGGTTATACCACAAGGTGAGTTCCTTTTTATTTCCTGCTTCTTCACACACATGCTCTCCAGTACAGGTTAGCTCTGAGTGTTAGCGATGCTAATGTAAACACCGACCATATTACGTCCAAAACAGTCGGGCATTGTTTCTGATAGCAACTTTCTGATAGTGCCGTGGGTCCACATTTCCGATATTACGTCATATCGGACGCAAATCTGGATCAGCTCCTTTGTAGCCCCGTTTTTAGAGATTTGGGTATGGAGGAAAAGAGAGAGGGTTTTATTTTCTGACGCTGCGTGAGTTCCCTGACACACCGGGGACACATATTTATGTATAAAATACATCAAAAAGTGCATTTTCCATGATAGGTCCCCTTTAACTGAAATGGAAAGTAAAACAAAAACACTAAAATGTGTGCATGGGTGTGCATGGGTGTGCATTAGAGAGCATTATTTAGCGGAGATATAGTGTTAACATATCATTCAAATAGAAAACAATTCCTTTTACCATGATCCAAGTGGTTATATTTTTTTCCTCAGGACTCGTTTTCACAGGTTCAGAGAGCAGCATCTCAAACAGTCGACACAAGGACACAACTGTGTTACTGTTGCTAGTGGGAACCACTTCCTGGAGAGAATATAAAATAAACGAACACGTCAACACTACTGTATTCAAATAACTATTCTCTACTGTCAACCGTTAGTAGAGTCTGGGTTGATCTGGGGCCTGGGGTCCCTTACTCTGCAGTTTTTCCGCAGCATCCTGAGGGCAGGCGGCACGAGCCAATGAAAGAGCTCCAGCAGCAGGGAGCGGTTGTTCGGTCTCTGAAGGACTTCAGGAAGATTGTTCATCCAGGAGATCATCAAGGGCTCCCAGCCCAACTGAGACGGTTCCATGTAGATCATCCCACACCGACTGACTGTGGCAGGCTACAGGGGAGGATAATAACCGAACGAACGATCAATCAGGCTCGATACATTGTTAATTCCCATTGGTTATCTTATTCAGAATCAGAATACCTTTATTAGTCCCACGGAGGGGACATTTGCGTAGTTACAGCCACAGACAGCTTAATGTTACATATGTTAAATATGTGACATGCATTTTAAAAAAAGTACTAAATTATGATATCATTAAAAGAATATATAATAAAAAATAAAAAGTTACATAATTTAAAGAAATACACATCCTGTAACAGTTCTTAGGATTTAGCAGCCAGGTATATATTACAGTTATTAACGGCATCTATATATATCCTCCTGGGACCCAGCCCATTGAAAATGTCCACTGTAGTGGACATTTTGTTAACATGCATCTCCTTTTACTCTTTTGAGCTACTCTATCAATCCCTGATGTGCTGTACAGAGGACATCCTGGTTTTTCCAGTGATATGTCATTGGTTAAAATTGCATGCTGGGAAGTTCCTCTTTCTTTTCATCCAAAATGGCTGGCATACGAAAAACAAAATTGTATAGAAGCAGGAGGAGAAGTCAAATATTGTTGAATAATTGTAATTTTTACCATGAAAATCATATATATTCTTGTTTATTAACATGTGAGGAACTATATAATTAGTTCTGAAAGCAATTAAATAATTCAAGTTTTCAAATAACAGCCCTTTTATAAATGTCCATTCTAGTGGACGTCAGGACTATCTTCATGGACTTTTTGACTCAATATTGTTGCAGGAGACGGAACTGAAGCAGACATTTTCTGTACCAGATAGTTCAGGGAGATAAAGATTTTGAGCTCTCAGATGATGAGAGAGATGAGGCTTTCACACCTTGGATAGAAGAGGGTCAAGAAGAAGGGGGGGAAAGATGCAGGATGCTCCATGAGCGCACAGATAGATACATAGAGACAGATAGGGACGAGCTGGAAAGACATGGCCCCCTGTGGGCCAAGAGTAGCACGTATGTCTTATTGTTGTTTTTATTTTAAGTGGAGCCACGAAAAATGAGAATTGCCTCAGGAATGCATCCATACAACTAGTCAAGATGACCCTACAGCCCGTGCTGACTGGAGTCAATGAGGTACTTTCCCACTACATTGACTACAAAGTCTTTGACGATCTGGAAGGATTCACCAAAAAACAAGCTAGTTTTGTATTGACCAAATAAACAGCAATGTTCAGATCAATTACTTATTCATGTTTTAAATAAAGGTGAATGTATTAATATCACTCTATAACCATAATACGTTACATAGTCCATCTGTTAATTTTGGCTGTCTTTTCAAACTAATATGGTCCCGACGTCCTCTACAGTGGACATACTGTAACATTTTAAAATAAAATAAAATAAAAAAAGTCTAAATTGCAAGATGTTTTTTTAAACCTAAATAGGTAGGAAATCACAAAAAAAAGGAAATTGGAAGACACATTTGTTCTTCGGGTCCCAGGAGGATATTGCACATCTAGCACATATTGCACATAGGTGGTTGGTATTTAACAGCAAGGGGTGATATAGTCTGTGTTGTGGTGTGTGTGTGTGTGTGTGGGGGGGGGGTCAACTAGGGGCTGTGCTGGTTGTATAGTCTGAACGCTGCAGGAAGGAAAGCTTGTTTATTAAGCTTGTTGGTTAATTTGGTGAAGTTTTATAACTGCAAAATGCTAAACTAGCAATTTGTAATTTTCAAGACAGAACAATCAAAAAAATGTATTCAACTCCAAATATCGAACTCACTGAGGCCTGGGAGAGATCCATTGCTTCAAAAATCAGACTCATCTGATTGGACATCTGCATGATCTCTCCACTCATCAGGCACAACTATGAAGAAAAATAAAATCCAAAATGGTGTTAGAAAGAAATACATATAATTATCAAATGTTTTTTACTGTGAAATTTGAACCTTTTTGTTGTCATCCAGCACAGTGTTCATGCTCTCAATCCACAGTGTGTCTATGGGACCATCAAACACCACCCATTTACGTTCTGGTGTGTCAGCGGATGCAAACTCACGAAATGTGTTGGCCACAATCCCATCAGTCCACTAATAATGAGGAAAGGAAAAAGTGAAAAGACTTAGAGGAAGAAAGTGTCACCTGTTGTCCAAGACCTAGATCAATACTAATAAACAAATATTGTATTTATCTGTGATACAGATTTGTGATGTGTTGATCCAGGGCTCAGGTCTACCTCATGAGAAACTAAGTCAAACTGTCCAAAGAGCTGTCCCATGGTGATGGACTTTGGGTTCAATGTCCTGTATATGATCCTCTCTTCCTCACCAAACCCTCTCTCATTCATGAGGGTCAGCGTGTCAGCAAGAACGTGCAGCACTTTGGTCTTCCCAGCAAAAGGTTCCCCCACCAGCATGAACCTGACAGAAAAAGGAATATCTTATTGTAATCACGTTTCAAATAGTGTAACTTGAACACATGAAGCTCAGCGCAAGTTCAACCAGGAAGACCTTCTTTACTCATTCATTTACTATTTCCATGTTACTACTCTCTCTCCTCTCAATAAGTGATCGGGGGCGTCACTCCCCAGCTTAACCAATCACTTCGCTCTATTCTCACAAGCCTATCATAGCGCTCCGCTAAACCTTTTAAATCTGCTCTCCCCTCTGACAGCTGTCATTCCAGGTGAATCGACGCAACTCTTCTCCACCCATTTTTAAGCCCCTGTCCCTCTGAATCCAGGGTCAAGCTAAGCCACTCCCCTTCAGGCCGAACCCAACTATCCACTCACCACCACCAGTGTCTTGACCCCGGGGGGTTTCATCGGATCGGTTCTCCCCTCCCGAATGATACTCCCGCACAACAGGGCCTAATCGCCAAAACTCCATTACATTAATATGTGTATTCCTGGCAATAAATATGTATTCTCACATCAAAACCGTCTCTCCTGATTGAAATGGTAAACATCGTAATATGATATCAGTGAAATTGGAATTCAACATACCCATGCCTGACTATCATCATCTCATATGTTTGGATAATCTTCTGTATGAAAACCTCTGTTGGCTGCACATTGTGATTTTTACAGCATTCTAAAGCAGCCTCCAGAAACAGCTGGCATGGACATAAAAAAAAACACTCAATATTATACACAAGGCGATATGAATACAGGTGTACGGCATTCTTAAATTTAAGACTAACAGACCTGATAGTCGGCCTCGGGAAGTGAGATGCCTGGGAACAAATCGCTGGTGATTCCGTTGAACAGCGGAATATCATGGGAGAGAAACTTGGGCTCGTTGACATCCTTAATGGACCTCAGCAGCTTGACGTTACAACATGTGCGGAAAAAAACAATGCAAACCAATTTACAAAATAAAGAAGTTCACAATTAGGACTCAGAATAGACTAATTTAACAAGTTAAGAGAAATTATTTCAGCACAAATACCAGAATGTCCTCATTCTCGTCCGGAAACTTGAGCTTGAGGTTTCCTGCAGCTACGAGCACAGCTTTGACAGCCCTCATGCCGTAATCGTAATGGAACTGGGAGGAGAGCTGCTCTGAGCAGAGCCTGTAGGTCATCACTATCTTTACTGACAGCGGCTTGGCATTGAGGAAGCCATATGAATATAGAGAGATCTCTGCTATCAGGGCATAGTTGGGGACCATCATGGCCACTGTTCGGAACAACACCTAGACAGAGAAATGATAGAACTAATTAAGTAATGGCAGTGTTGAAGAGTCACACATCCGTCTATTATATAACATTATAATGAAGGGTGTGAAAGCACTATTCATTCATTAAAGTGTATATACTGGACTTAAAGTCACAATCTACATTTGACACTTATATTTTATTTAATATTCCATTCCTCACACACTTAATGTATATCATATCCTGCTTTATATTTTGTTTACTGTAAATTGGTATTTCAACATGTATATTTTATACTTTTTGTATTGCTGTTTTATTTCTATTTCGAGATGTTTACATTTTAGAATTGTGTATTTCTACTCTTAATTTCTCTTATGTTCAATGCCTTGTATTTTATGCTGCTGCAACGCAAACCTTCCCCAAATTGGGATCAATAAAGTACATCTTATCTCATCTTATAATTTGATAAAAGGGCCATTAAGTTATGTACAATAAAATAATTAATTATGCGGAGCAGAAGTAGTAACAGCGTATATTTGTTTTGAATCCCACAAATGCCTGATAAAATAATTATTGACTGATTAAAGACCTTGAGGTTGTCTGGGAGTTCTGAGCGCCCTGCGTAGCCAGGGTTCATTGTAATGGACACAAAGCAGTTGGAGTTGAGTTTGAGCATGGTCCCTTCAAAGTCAAAGTACTCCAGGTCCAGCTCGATGGCCCTCTGGATGCAGAGAACCTGCTGAGCCACCACAGACAGCACCTCCAGCTCGATACGATTGAACTCATCAAAGCATGCCCACGCACCAGATGAAGCCAGACCTTTGAAAAACTGAGAGAAATTGAAAACATTGGTTTAGAAATAAAACTTTTACATTATAATGTGGCATAATAAATAGGAATTCAAATACAAAAATGTCATGCTGGTGGTACTTTGCCCATAGCGAGGTAATCAAGTCCATCAGAACAGTTGAAGACCACACACTGCACAGCTAAAGCTTTGGCTAGATCTTTGGTGGTTTCCGTCTTTCCTGTTCCAGCAGGACCCTCAGGTGCACCCCCCAAATGCAGGTAGAAAGCACCAATCTAAAACAAAAGGTGAACTTCTTAATTCTTGTTAAAATGTCTGATCACTCAGCCTTATTCGAATATAAGAGCATTCAGGTTTAAGACGGCTATTAGTGGAATATTTTACCAGTGTCCTGTAGCATCTGTCAGTCAGTGGAGTGATGACGAGACGCGGCGAGTTCCCCAGGTATTCATAGGCGTATTTTACATCACAGTTGATAATGCGAACACGAACATTGTCATTGTTCCAGTAGTAACGAAGCTGGGCTAGCCATTGGAAGTCTGTTTCATTTGATACTCCTGTTAAAAATGGAAACAATTATTTTTACTTGATGCTGTTTCTAAACTAAGGCAATGCTCTTTATAGTGAATAGTGAAGCATTTGGTGCCATGATGTACCTTTCTCAATTAGCTCCAAGACCACATCCCTGGCATGGACATCAATAGTGACCAACGCTCCCAGAGTGGTCCGGGTTTGCTTGGGCAGTTGCCCTCTCACCAGCTCCACAATGTCCGTCAGCTGACTCTGGATTTGCTGGGAGTAGTTATTTAAGCCCTACAGAAAGCAGAAGACTAAATTATGTTTTGTTTTTTTCCCCCAAGGTGGTACTGTTATGGTGCCATGCTTTTCGAAAGTTAGTAGGTCAAGGGACAGACATCACTGCGTTGTAGACTACACTGTAAAAGCTCATTGTTGTGTTCAGCACTATTAAACTGGATGTAAGTTTGTTTTATGTTTTTATTGATAAGTTAAGTTTTAAAGGTCCCCTGTTATACTGTTTTTCATCAATATATTATAGGTGTCAGATATATCCAAAACATGTCTCTGAAGTGTTTGGCTGAAACACCAAACAGATTGCGCATTGTAGCATCCCATAATCCTCTGTTTCAGCTCTGTTTCAAAAGTGCTGTCTTTTACATTAGATGAAAAATAAGGAGCCACGCCCCTCTGAGAGATATTTGGTTACAAATAACACAAAGGTGCTCTCGGAGGAGATTCAGGTGATAAGGTGGAGCGGGTGTTACCTTGGTTGGTGATTGGCTAATGGTTACACAAGCCAAAAAATCGTTATGACATCATAAAGTGTCCAAGATCTGATCAGCTCATTTTCAGACAGGTTTTTATATAAATGGATCAGGACAAAAAGTGAGCGAATCTTTTTTCCTGAAACTTTCAGAACCTCTTTACACAGAGGGGACCCATGTTGATGTATAAAAGACATGAAAACGTGGATTTTGCATAATAGTTGAACTTTAAGTTTAACTTGGAATCCTCAGAACTTATTTTTCTCATATTCAGAAAAACACTTAACATCAGTTCCATTAGGGAAGCTGTGAATAAAGGGTGTAAAACAGTGCGAAAACCTACATCTGCTCCGGATCTGATGGCTTCATGAACCTCCAAGGTCCAGTAGATCTGGGATGTGCAGAGCACCACCTGGCCCGGCCACTTTTTGACCCACTGGCTCCGAGCAGTCTCAGCGTAGTCCTGTCAGTACATTCAAAATAACAGACTTAGGTTTATCTTATTAAGTAAGATCAATACACAGGATAGTATTTTAGTACAAACATCACAGTAGTTTTTATTATATGAGGTATTGGAACAGTGATCTCACCAGCCTGGACTGTGCCACTACACCTCGGACACTGCGAAGCATCAAGTCCTCCACCTGCAGTAGCCACTTCTCCACAGCTCCTTTGGCGTCAGACGTGGAGATGTTCTGGATCAGCGGAACACGCTCCCCCTCACTACTATACATCGCCTGGGGGAGAATTTAAAAACAATTGAATAAACGTTCATCAACCATGTTATCATATAACAATAACAATATGTGTGACAGCCTTACCTGGATATCCAGATTGGGTAGGAAGTCCAATTTGGAAATACCCTCGAAGCACTTCTTCAGGTGGGGCTGTACTCGCAGGGGGTCTTTGGTCTCAGACAGAATCTCCAGCATTTCATCATTGGACAAGAAGAAGAACCTGGCAGCAGCATTGGTAGAAAGTATTAAAATATGTAACAAAGCATTGTACAAAAACACACTGAAAAATAGTTTTCTTTACCGTGGAAAATAGAGACGTTTTTTCTCCAAATAGGCGTTCAGCCCTTTCATGATGATCTCCAGGAGGTTGTTAGAATCTTGCAGTTTCTCTAGCAGACCAGGCAGAGCGGTTGCAGCCAGAATCTATGATTAGAAATCCTCAGTTAACACAAAGAGTTTACATTTCAGATTTGCCTTTTTTCAAATAATAGGAATAAAGTGTCAACCACAAAATAATTTCGACGACTACCTTAGGGTTCTTAATGCAGTGCCTCATGACCTCTTTCCAGTTTTTGTCAACAGTTTGAAAAAGTCGGCCCTCTTCTGGAATCTGCTGCATGATGTCCTGAGAAGAGAAGATGGGCTCCAGATAGAGCCACTGGGCCTGCACCTTCAGCCATTCATCGATGGTCTCCTGGATACGAAGCAGACGCTCCTCCCAAAGCTGAGGTCACAGAACAAACAGGTACATCTTTGCAGGACTAGTAAAACTCCCAAGAGTTGAGATTGAAAAATGTATTCATCAGCGTTTGGTGAATTCTAAAACTCAAAGCTTACCTTGATCTCCTTTTCAAAAGGTTTGATGAACGGCGAGCCCCTCATAGTCTGAGTCTTCACAATCTGGTCGTCTAGCATTGTCTGAATCTCGTCCAAGGAGGTCAAGATGGACACTCCGGTCTCTCTATAAGGTTGATGGTTGAAAGAAATAATATCCCAAATATGCACCATGCTTTGCATAGCCTTCTCCAGGGAAAACTCCTGTTGAGACACAAGATAGTGGGGGTACAGGGTGGTCAGCACATTTAGTATTAGGTTTTTATCAAACACCGAAGAAACAAACACAACATTTCAGGAACTCTCACTTTACTAGCGGCAGCGCTGATAGAATCAAACTCTTCCAGGTAAGAATCCAGGTTTTGTTTGAGAACTTTGCTCAGTGTAGTTCCAGAGTCAGGAGTGAGGTCATACCCCACGACCTCTGACATTTGTTCCCAGTGGCGAGCTCTGATGCCTGGATTACACAAAATGGAAACTACGGGGATATGGTCCTGTTGAGAAAAACACATCGAGGTTGAGCATCAGCAAACAAGATTGAACTGGCTACAAGACCTCATTAACGAGCCTGATTGAGATGACAGTTACCTTGAACTCTTTGATCTGCTCCATTACAGCGGAGCACAAAATGACTGTGGGGCTTCCCTGCTTCTTTTTATCAGCCTCGGCAGTTCGTGGCCTAGACTTTCCCGCAATCTTCTCCATCTCTTGCTCAGCCTTATTCTGCTTCTGTTGGAATAACTTCAGCATTTTGAAGATCTCCCTAAAGAACTCGTCCACTTTTATTTCCATGCTCTCGCCATCTAGTTCCTGGAAGGAGCCGTTCATCCACCTATTCAGAAAGAAGGTAAAAGGATGTCAGGAGAATTGTTTTAATTAGAATGCAACACATACTAAATTACTTTCAGACCTGTTCTGGGTGCGCTGCCACTTCTGCACAAGTGCGAACAGCTTCTGATACGGGTCAATGGTGTCTCTGATGACATCAACCTCTGGGTAAAAGGTTTGGTCCCGTTTGTAGAAGGCCTCTTCTTTGTTAATGCAGACGATGGCCTCCTCAGCATCCTGGAGAAGTTTCTGAACTGTTCTGACATCCGTTATATACTTGTTGAAAAAGAGGGGAGACAAGACAAATATTTTCCATTTGATGTCATTGTATTGCTAGAAAATATCACAACATTTTGGTTTTATGATGCTTTTACACACATCTGATCAGTACTTGCTTTGTACTTACACTGATTAGGAATTAAACAGCATATTTTAAAATGAATATAAAGTTATTTTAAGTTCAAAGGGACAGTTTGACATTTTGTGAAGTGCACTTACTCACTTTACTGCAGAGAGTTAAAAGAGAAGATTGATACCACTCTCATCATATCTATCTGTTTAATATGAAGCTAGAGATAGCGGACAAGTAGCTTAACCTAGCATTAGAAGTGAAACAGCAGGAAGCAGCTAGCCTGGCTCTGTCTGAAGTATCAAAATCCACCAACCG
This sequence comes from Pseudochaenichthys georgianus, assembly GCF_902827115.2. Taxonomy (NCBI): domain Eukaryota; kingdom Metazoa; phylum Chordata; class Actinopteri; order Perciformes; family Channichthyidae; genus Pseudochaenichthys; species Pseudochaenichthys georgianus. Next base: position 14,993,126 of record NC_047509.1, read on the forward strand.
TTAAACCTTATTAATTAACAATGTATATATAGTTTGTTTAAAACGTACAAATCTGAAGTGTAAGAACAACAATAGGTGGGTTTATGGAGAGTTATGAGACTGGTATTGATATTTCTATCTTGCTCTCGGCAAGAAAGCAAATATATATATTTCCCAAAATGTCAGAACTATTATTTCTTCAAATTCTAAAGGTGCTAAAGACCCTTTACCTGCTGCATCATATCCAGCTCAGAGTAATGTGGGAGCTCTTCGATCCTGCGTCCCAACTTTTCCAGCTGAATCATTAATTTTTCAATTTTAGCGATCAGCTCCTGCTCCCCTTTCTGCCTGGCCTTCGACATCACCTGGAAAAGGATGCAGCCGTCCAGTATCAGGTTATTGTTAAAAAACAACTCTGACATACTATTGTCAACAGTAACACAAGTCTTACTTTATCACTGAGGTCAAAGGCATGGAGGATTTTCTGTGGCCAGAGAAAGACAGTCGCATTGAGCTCCAGATCTTCTGGCTCAATGATGTGGACATCCAGGATGTACATCAGTCTTACGTAGGCTTCCTGTCAGAACGCGATGTGGTAGTAAATACGGTTAGAATTCAAATAAATAAACTGAAATCGATATGATTTAGTGTATGATACAACAGGTAGATCCAATTAGTTTACCTTTAGTTTTGTATTAAGTTCAGCAATACCCTTTGCCTTAGTGAATGTAATGTGATCAATGATCTGACTCATGTCCTCCGTGTTCTCTGGTACTTTCAGAACATTTTCTCTGATGGTTTCAAATTCAGTGCAGATCCTTTAATCAGACACAAAACGGATTGTGAGAAAAACTGAATAATATAAAAAAACCCAAGGACAGACAGTTTGATTAAAGAATGTTACAAGAAGTGACTCACTGTTGGTTTTGCTCACGGTGGCTGGTGATCAGTTTCTTCAGAAGTATTTCAGCATACTTTTTTGTTTTGTTGGCAAGCCCCTGTTTCAGCTCTTCACAGTCCAGATGGACCATGGGAAAGTGGGCTTTTGCTGGGAGGTTGAGAATCTCTTTTGACAGAACACGAAACTCCTCCACTTGCTTTAAATAAAAACGAGAATAAGAATAACTCCATAATGTATGCAGCATCAATTGTATTTTGTCTGATAATTACCTTAGTGTACTCGTCAAAAGAGTGCTCCTCTTGCATGAACTTTTCTACTCTTGCCTGTGCCGCTCCATTGATCAACCAGTCATAGTTCTCAACTGCAAGTCAAGCAGAAAAGTCAGTAATGAATGGAATTAAACGTAATCACGATAAAAGGAAATGAATGGATTATAAAACATCACCATAGTTCTTGAAGTGTCCGTCAGGTTCTTCTAGATTCTTGCACACAGCTGTCTTTATAGTGACCTGAGCCCAAGCTAGGATGTGATCAGCCACCTTGGCATCAATAAAGGAAGGTGAGGTTTGTGCCAGCCATGACTGGACCATCTGCACTTTCTGTGGATCAATGTCATAGATATCAATACTAGCACACAATAATTTTTTTACCTCTAAAATGTGCCATAAAGTGGTCATTCCTTTTAAATTGCTATTGGACATAACCTCACCTGCAGCGTGTTTGTGATGGCATTAAGAATCTCCAAAATGGCAGCTCCCAGATCTTGTAATGTGGGGTACATTTCCATCTTTTCATCATCAAATGTCAAAGCCATGCGAAAGAGGGGCAAGCGTTGGCCATTGCTCGGATCAAAGTGATTGACCAACTCCTCTATACTCGACTGAAGCAGGGATTTCAACTGGGAATTAACAAAAGAAAAATCAGTCATAATGTGTAGTCGAGAAAAAAAACATAAAATGAATGCCATTATATCCAAACATTTAATATGATGAAATTATATAGGAGAGTATAACATAATTCATGTATGTATGTACTGTTTTTGATACAGTGAAACAACCTTCATTTAAATAACTGTAATCTATTCAATCTGACAAATTAGGCTTAAATTCAAATCAGAATGATCTCACCTGATTGGAGATGAGGGTTGATGCACAGTCATAGAATGAGTCTAGTTTCTCCTCTTTTACTCCCTTCAGTGTTTCATAGCTTGTTAATAAGTGGATGACTTTTGGAAACCAGGTATTCATGATACAATCTTCTGTCCTCTTACACTCCACTGCCATTTTGTTCTGTAGGCTCTTACAGTCTACAGGTCCCGAAGCCCTTAACAGACAGAAGCCAACAAATTAAAAACATGGGAAATCTGAGTTTTGTTCCTTTTTAAGCAGCGCCACATTGAATGTGTGTCTTTCCTTACCTGCATCCTGTAAGGTCCACCAGGACCACTGGAGAAAATGTTAAGTATCCAATATTCAAGACAGTTTGCATTACCGGATGAAGAATGTGCAAATTTGATTTCATCATTTTGCGGCTTCGGACAAAGCTATTATGCCATGATGGAGAGAAATCCAGAATTCTGCCAACAATGGAAAGGTAACTTACAAAAAGGGCATTGTAAATACTGACCAACTACTTTTTGGTTATTATCAATAAATACTTGTTGTACATTTCACACTCACTTTGGTTGACTCGCTGTCGGTTTGTCTGCTTCTTTTATCTGGGGATTCCTTAGTACTGTATCCACTAAAAGGAGTGAATATGGCATAATAAGACATTGTTTACCCATAGATCCATACATCCATACATACTAACTTGACAATACCTGTGTGCTTGACAATCACATTGTGGAAGTCCTCGCTGACTTCTTTGCAGAGCTCCTGAAGTAGTTTATTGGTTTCAGGGCCCTTTTTAAAATTAGGTGACACTCGGGCAACAATTGATTCCAACCACTGTGACTGGATTGGAGCGAATGGGCGGTTCTCTACACACTGCCTTAGGAACATGTAGTTCATCTGCAAATTGGAACAACAACATTGGAGAGGCATGACATACAGGGTTTAGTCCCTCAATGGTTGAATTTTACTTGAACTAAACTATGGACTTACCCTTCGCTTGCGCTCCTCACTTATCGTCTGCAAAAAGAATGATTAAAATATGCCAGATTATAGACTGCAATATACATATACAATTTTCTATTTTAAATGTGTGCATAGGTGATTGTCATACAGAAGGAGGACACTCTGATTCTGGTGAGTGCACTGCTTCCCTCTCTTTGGTCTGACTGTAAGCCTCCATGGCTCTGGACACCCTGTAATTATTCAACCAATTGTCACACATCAACAAACTTGTTACAAACTGAGATCATTGTCATATCCTAATATTGATGTATTGACTAAAGGGCTGCCACAGTTGATGTTAAAAACGTACAATATGGCATGGAGTTGCTCTTGTTGCACTTTGCTCCTTCTGTGCCTCAGAAATTTCTTGCGAACCGTAATCTTCTCAGCTATCTCCTTCTTTCCAGCAGTGGTCTGTCTAACCTCCCCCCGGTCCTGAACGCCATCAATCGGGGGCAGGACGGGAAACTGCGGCATGCTCTTCACTGCTGATGTGCCTTCGCTGACTCCAGGAGAGCTGGCCATGTCTGGCAACAAGACACTGAAAATAACAAGCAAAAGTAAGGCTATTACAGCTGTCTTTCATTAACTCCAAGGCTAATTGAGTTAAGCTAGTTAGTTATCGTGCTAATGCTACATACATAACGTTAACAAAAACAATCACACTTTTGGTCGCTGTAATAATCGTAAAAGTTAGCTTATTGCAGTAAATAACGACAGGCTGTAAATCGGGTTACCTGCTCTTTCATTCAATATCTTCTCGCTTTGGTTATTTTGTTAACAGCTAATGTTGTTTAACTGAGTTTAGCTTCTGAACGGACTTCTAGGACTAAAGTTAACAGCGTGGTTTCCATAGTGACAACAAACAAGGAAGCCAGGAGGGGGGCGGGGCTTCTCCTGTTGCTAACATCTGCAAACTGAGGTTAGCAACAGGACAAGCCTACACTATAATGACTAATAGACTGCAGAAAATAATATAAAATAGTGAAACAGTAAATCATAATATATTGATTATATATGTTTTGTGGCAATTCTAATAATGTATTACATCTACTTAGATAATAATGTTCATACTTATTGCATTTCAACAATGTTTTATACATTTTATAGTGACAAATAAAACCTAATAGTATTCTAATCCTTTGAGGAGTGGTCCATATTCCCTTTGCTACCTCGAGTAATCTTGGTCTATTGCCTGATTACAACACTTGAGGTCGCTGTAGTTCCTTTTATAACAGGTGTTTTCTCATCCTCATGTGTTGTGCATGCTAAACTTGCAGTTATGTCAAGTGATGCTGTGCCATGTTATTAAAACAACTATAAAATAAATACAAAATTACTAGTCACTATACAAGCACACTACATAGATACACTCCTATTAATCGTCATCCAAATAGTAAGACGAATGCCACTACTGCACGTGTCCATTCTCAAAGAAAGTCAGAAAGACAGATGCAGTAGGTGTAACTGGTTAAGATAGTAGGAAAAACACATTAGCCATGCAGTTCTCAACCAGTCATAAAATGCTTTTTATATCCTCTAGGGGCAGTATTACACTTTCCTTGTAGTTACCGGTACCGGAAATAGAGGAAGTAGTAGAAGAAGAAGAAGAAGAAGAAGTAGCTATCCTCCGCTAGCTAGTTAGCTACTGCTGGGAAGTAGCGAAAACATTTTCAGGTATTGTGAATTTTATAACTTTAATACTACTATTGGGCTATCGATACAAGTCGGTAAAGCACATTAACATTAAAAGCATTCATTGATGGTGTGTGTATTCTATACAAATGTACTGAAATGAGGAGGTTGTGTTTGTTTTGATTCGTGTTGAGGAAAGGCAGGCTTCAATGTTGTGTTTTTCATCGAAGGCCCAAACTGTTGTGATTTATAATTTCCGGTGCAGTGTTGCTGAGAAACTGAAGAGCGTATTGCCAAAACCGCTAAAACATTGTATAATTAGGTTGGATGTAATGTCTATTTGTCAACTAATAAGATAACCCTTCTGCATTCGTCTAGGATATTTACAAAATGAGTTATACAGAGAAGCCAGAGGACATTACAAGGGAAGAGTGGATGGAAAAACTCAACAATGTCCATATTCAGAGAGCCGATATGAACAGGCTAATTATGAACTATCTGGTGACAGGTGAAGTACCGATTTTGTATTACTCTAAGTTTGTTCTTGGTTGTCTTTTAAAGGTCAATTTGCAGATAAAAGCAATGTGCAGAGTTTTACCACGGTTGTTGTTCCACAGAGGGCTTCAAGGAGGCAGCTGAGAAGTTCAGGATGGAGTCTGGAATAGAGCCTAGTGTGGACTTGGATTCCCTAGATGAAAGAATTAAGATCAGAGAGATGATCCTGAAGGGACAAATCCAGGACGCCATTGCACTGATTAACAGCCTGCACCCAGAACTGCTGGATACTAACCGTTACCTCTACTTTCACCTACAGGTAAAACAAAACAAAATGCCCCTAATTTTTCAGACCTCTTGGTTTCGTACTGCCTGTTTTTGACTTCTCATCTCACACGGTTGCACCCTCTGGCTGTTTTTGTTTGCAGCAGCAGCATCTGATTGAGCTGATTCGTTTAAGGGAGACTGAAGCTGCCCTGGAATTTGCCCAGTCTCAGTTAGCAGAGCAGGGGGAGGAGAGCCGAGAATGTCTGACTGAGATGGAAAGGACACTGGCCCTGCTTGCTTTTGACAACCCTGAGGAGTCACCTTTTGGAGATCTGCTCAATATGATGCAGAGGCAAAAGGTACGGTTAAAGCATATTAGCATCATCCCTGTCTTGTCTTGCATCTGTATTCAATTGAATCAGTTTAAACTGCATGCCACGTGTAATTTAATTATCTCACAAGACAAAAATGTTGATCTGATCCCTGCAACACAAGGTCAAACATTGAATGTTAATGCTGCATTATTTTGAAGACAAATTTAGTATTTGTGTCTCCTGTTTTCAAATCAGTTGCATATGAGTTTCTTTATTAGTGTGTGTCTGTGTAAAATGTAAAGTATAAATACAAACATGTATGTGTCCTTGTGTTACAGGTATGGAGTGAAGTGAATCAGTGTGTGCTAGACTACGAAAACAGAGAGTCAACTCCCAAGCTGGCCAAGCTCCTGAAGCTACTGCTGTGGGCTCAAAATGAACTTGACCAAAAGAAAGTGAAGTATCCCAAAATGACAGACCTCAGCAAGGGAACCATCGAGGACCCCAAATAAGGACCCACAGTGAAAACATACCACAGCATTACAAAATGGACATATTTCCTTTATCTATTTATACCCCAACAAACTGACTCATATAGAGTACAACCTTTTCTTTTTTGTAAGGGTTGCTTTTTGATACTTTAATAACTTAGAATGCGCAAACTGGATTGATGGCATTTTAAAAATGAATATTCACACTAAACTAACATGCAGACAGTTATTTTACTTGGTATTATAATTTACTATTTGTTTATGTAAAATAGTATATTTGATTTATACTAGTTTTTCTGTCTGTTGGCAGGGAAAGTTGTTGGCATAGAAGGGTGTGGATAAAGCCTAAATTAGGCTGTCACTCTTGTGGGTGACCAGTTTGATGTCCAGGGATGGCTCGGTGTGCACTGCCTCAAATAAATGCAAACTTTTTCTCACACATTTCAGCTTGTAGATTTTAGCTAGTCCTCTATGTGACGGCAATAGCCAAAGCAAGATACATGGAATCTTTTAAAGTATTGTGACTTTGAAAGTTGAATTTAGCTTAAGATTCGTACTTCATCATTGCTTGAGACACTATAAAAAGATGCAAATATAGACAATAACAAAGAAAAGAGAAACATTTGAGCTATACATCTAGGCAGCAAATAAGTGGGATAAGGCAAGATTCCAGAAATGCTAAAAACTGTCCAGCATACTGTGACTGCAAGCTTAAAGGCATCCTCAGTTTCATACCGTTACAAAATATCACTGATGATATAAAAAATGTGAATGAATATCTATGTCCGCAGACATGGAGACACTTTTACAGACCGATTATCTACATGTATGGAATAAGTAGCTATTTTGCAAAAATGTGATGTGCTTTTTTTTTCTGGAATATTATTTTGCAATAAAAGTGACTTTTAAACTGCACAAGTCTAGGAATGACGCTTTCTATGTTTCAAATGGTGTAACGGCAAAATAACTAAGTCCATTCACTCAAGTACACAAGTTTCAATACTGCAACACTTAAACATTAAGTGTTTTTACAAGGGTAACATGTATTGGAAATGACATAAATCAAGCACTATGTATGCATTTGAAGTATTTTATTCTTATGCTCCACTACATTTATTTGGAAGCTTTAGTGACTAGCTACAGGTTACGAGTTTCATACAAAAACAAATAATTAATATGATTCTGAAGAGGGTCAATTTGGATAATGACCAATTTTACATTGGATAATAATGTTTTTGTACTGTTACTTAAGTAAGGGTTAAATGAAATGCAGGACCTGTAACTAGCAGTATAATATTATGACACTTCGCTGTTATCTTGAGTACCGGTTGTACTACTGTGCAATGCAAGTTTTCATATATAATGCATCACTTCAACCTAAAAAAGGATGTGAGTGCTCCTTCCACCACCACCACCACCTGGAGTTTGCGAAATCAGGAAAAAAGTTGTGCTGAATGCAGGGGTATTATATAACGATTTCCTGCTAAAGCCTCGCATAGCCAGGGACAGACAAACCCTTAAAACAACCTTGGAGGCTGTCACTGCGCACCTCCCTGCACCACAGCAGCCTCTGCACGGGCACCATCCCGTCTCCATCCGGCAGGCACGGGTCAGGGGGAAAGCACATCCTGGTGCCCGGACGATGCTCCCATAGACGACACCGTTATGACATATTTTGCACCGTCATGATTGGAGCCAGAGGAGGCGTCACTCTGTTTTTTTTTTGGGATTGAATCGGTTTATTAGATTCGTTTAGAAAAATCACTTCCAGATTAACCCTACCGATCAAAAGAAGAACTGCGTCGCCGGCAAAAGGAGGCTGGAGAGAAAAACTGACACGTGGATTACTCCTCCTAGGGTATCAGACTCCCTTCTCCAGCTTCAGCTCCACGAACATCGCTTTACGTCCCTGTTCAGTCCAGTTTCAGTTTTCAGGATTATTTATATTACAGGTTTACTTTTCTGACTACACACCTATCGACCGGAAGACATTGAAATCAAACAGCCGAAGCGGTTGAACGGAAGCTGCTGTTAACTCGCGTTGAATGGCAGTTATTCAAAAACATGGCAAGAGCTGTAGTCCAGATTTGGTCTGTCACAGGGAAAACCATCCGTCCGACAAACTCGGAGCTCCTGGATGTCACAAGAAGTGGCCTGAACACAACACACACTGGACAAGGTAACACCTTTAATCCTCATCGAGTTTCACTGCTGTTTGTTTTTCCTGTGTACCCAAGTTGTAGCTATTTAGGATAACATGATTAATTTAAATCAATATTGATACTTTTTAGCAACTCTTTGCTCTATATTTATGAATCAGGATTACAGGTATTCTGTAAACACAGTACCTCTAAACCAGTTGGTTTAAAGGACACGTATCATCTATGGCAGTTCATGGCTTTGAGGATATAGTTGGTGTGTCACATAGGTCACAAACATGGCTCGTAAATTGGGAGGTAAGGGGGGCTTCCTTTCTGAAAAAATAAAGATCATAAAATATCATCAGTTGTACATTTTTTGACACCTTAGTCTTAAAGTAATTTCCTTTATTTTCAAGATAGTGCTGTATCCCCTGTAGATTCAACCAAACCACAGCTAATCTCTTAAATGTAACCTTCATAGAATCCACTTTAACTCGGGCTAAATATACTTAGAGTGCAGCCAAATTGTGGACAGTGGTTACCTCCCCTACATAGATAAGACATTCACGTTTAAACTGGTTCTAAATCTAAAGTTTGTCCCAAATGTTGCCTTTGTTCAATCCATTCTGCCTTCTCTCCTGTGCAGGCCAGTGGCGAGGGTATGGACGGTGGTGTTGCTGCTCGGGACATGCCTCCTGTACTGCGCCCGTGTGGCGATGCCCATCTGTGCTGTCAACATGGCAGAGCAGTTCCACTGGAGCAAGAGCGAGTCAGGCATGGTGCTGGGCAGCTTCTTCTGGGGTTACTGCTTCACCCAAGTGTTCGGAGGCTACGTCAGCGACCGGTGGGAATCTTTAGAGCTCAAACAGTGGTCCTGTTGTGAGATAAAAGTGTTATCTTATTAGGAATGCTGTAAATGACACTGGTTTTCGATTGCCAGCTGTTTTAGCGTACTGCTCATCAGGTGTAATTTGCACGAGAACGTTACTGGCAGTGATGCAAACAGCCCCGATGTGTTTGCTCATAGTGGATTAGATAAGACCATAAATAGGGCTTGATGTTTACTCTGTATTATCATGTTGTAAACTCTTGCAGGCGGACAGCGTCATGTACAGATAAGAGTTTTATTTACTCCAGAATAGTCACACCAATGTTAGCGGTCTGAAATGATTCCTTAAAATGCTTTATCTTTCAGTTCATATCTTCTAAAATAACCACATTATGTTATAAGACATCCAAATGATCATAGTTGTACTTCCCCTAGCAACCTTTAAATGATAAAAGCAGCTCTCTGTGTGGTCAGAAGTTAAAGTTCATACTCACTGTTTCTTTACTCTGTGTCCACAGGGTTGGAGGTGAGAAGGTCCTCCTGCTGTCCGCGGCAGCCTGGGGGTCGATGACGGCCTTCACCCCCATCCTGGCCCACTTCTGCTCCCAGCCAATATTCTCCATGACACTGGCCCGCTTCCTAATGGGCTTGTTGCAAGGTGAGAAGGACAGTGTGAATGATAGGTATTGCATTTTAAGATTTCTGTAAGTTATTAAGGAGAAACCTAATTCTTAATTTGTAAAAACATGCTGTGCACTTTTTTCAAGGTCTTGAAAGTGCATAATTATGCAACTTATTTTAAAGTCTGCTGGCTGTGTTTGCTAATTAGAAACAGGCCGACAACATTAATCACACAAACACAGTAGATAAAATGAATGTGCGGTTGTCTGTCTTTAGAATAAGTTGTTATGCATTGTGACAGGCCTTTTTGAAAGAGACTGTAAATTGAAAATTGTACAAGTATTATTATTCCCATCAGACTACATTTCTCAGATGTTTGTTTTGAGTGTTGTCACAGTAAAAATCTTGCTTTTATTTCTTTCTTGTTTCTTTCTTTTTGAATGACTTTCTAAATATCAACTAATCTGATCGTGTCCTGATTTTAGGAGTTCATTACCCTTCTCTGGCGAGTCTGTGCTCTCAGAAGGTGGTGGAAAGTGAAAGGGGCTTCCTCATGAGCACCGTGGGTAGTGGCTCTTACCTGGGGTGAGTCAAGCGTCATGCAATAAATGGGAATGGTGGGAAATAGTGTTTATTTTCCTAGAAAATGCAAAGAGGACGGGTTAATTTAAAAGCTGTGTCTGTTGTGATCCCACAATAATAGAATTGTTATATTCTTTATGCAGATGATACTGATATGTGTTTGCTTTACAAGTTCTGCTCATGCCCTTTACAGTGTGCCTAATTAAGCACTCTGTTTACAAAGGTACGTTTGTCTGACTTGTCATGTCTTGTTGTGACCTTTTCCCCCCAGCACTCTGGTGATAGGAGGGGCTGGCTCCCTCATGTTGGACCTGTATGGCTGGCAGAGTGTTTTTTATGTGTCTGGTCTCCTCTCATTGCTGTGGGCCTACTGCGTGTGGAAATATCTGCTCAAGGGAGAAGGCAAGAGAGGCTTTACATGTGTCAACACTATCTAGTGACATCATAGCACAGTCCTATCTTGTATTCCTTTGTACAATAGGAGTCAGTGTTCGTTTGTATCCTCACGTGTCTGTGTTGGTCTGTGTTTGCAGGGCCTATCATCACCCTGGAGTCCCTGGGAAGTGGTGGGCCCCAGTCCAAACTGTCTAAAAGACATTGGTTACGGCTCCTAAAACAACCAGCAGTCTGGTGAGATAAAGATAAAGGAAGTGTTAGGTGTGAGTTTGAATGTGTGTTCAAGTCTATCTGTGTATGAATGCAATCTTTTCTCTGTGTGACTCCTTTGTATGTAGGTATAGAGATTAAGAAGAAATTATCTAGGCGGAAGAATGTGGAAATATATGTAAAACTTATTGAATCTTGACAGGTCAAATCTTTGTAGCAAAACGGTTTCTGTAGACTAAAGTCCAGCTTTTATATGTACCAAATGTTGGAACAATAGGCCCCGTCTCTTGCTGCCTCTGCTGTATGTTCTCATCTAAATTTCTTCGATGTCCTTCCAGCATCTCCCTGTGGTCAATATGATTTGTATACACTGTAATGTAACTGATCTGCTCAGTTTTCAGTGACAGGGAGAATCTCTGTGGTTTTCATCTGATGTATCTGATCCTTCTTGAGACGCTACTTGCCAGAACACAGATATGATTTATTAGACAGGAAAACAATAGATGTCGAACACGTAGCACACAAGATTTGTCAGATCATGAGATTTGGGATATTGCTTTTGTCAACAACATTGAGCAACTTTTGGTAAACCTACAGTATGTATACATATAGTTTCAATTAACTTATTGTATCTGTTTCTCTCTCTTTATTGTCAACAGTGCTGTGATCGTTACACACCTTTGCGCAGCGAGCACCTTCTTCACTCTTTTGTCATGGCTGCCAACATACTTTAAAGACACGTTCCCTGATGCCAAGGTAAACAGGATACATTTGATCACACATTTGGTGTACGGCTGAGCTGCTTAGCTAAACGTTATGCGGGTTGGATCATTTAACTGTCGCGGGCTGCGCCTGGGCAACAGCGCTGCTGATAGGATCCGACGTGTAGTGGTGGACAACTTGCTACAAAAATGTGACATTTTATTCTTGCAAGAAACTTTCTTACCAAAGCAGGACTTGGGAAAGTTGAACTCTCTTACTTAATGACAATTTTCACGGGGCTGGTGAGTCCACTACGGACCTATCTCTGGGAATAGTGAGAGGAAGGATAGCAGGGGGCGTGGCTATCCTGTGGCACAAAAAGCTGGACGCTGTCATTAATGTCATCAGACTTGAAGTTGGTGTATTGCTGTACAGATCAAAATGAATAACAAGGAGTTTAGCATTCTCAATGTATACACCATATGAGTCACAACATAATGAAGATGAATACCTGAACAGACTTGCTTTTATACATTCTTGTATTGTTGATAATCATTCCACCAGTGTTTATGTAGTGGGTGATATGAATGCTGACATATCAGACAAAAGGTCTTTGTTTGCTAAGCATATGCTACAGCTTTGTGATGATAACAATCTTATATTATCAAGCCAAATATTTCTGCCTACAGATAGCTATTCATATATAAGCGAGGCCTGGCATACAACTTCATGGCTTGACCATTGCATCAGCACTGCTAATGCCCATGACATTGTAAGATCAATTGAGATTGTGTATGAGGCATCAATGTCTCATACACAGAGAGAATGTCACTAGATTATGATAGTCTCCCTGAGATGTCTCAGGAGGTTAAAAATGCTTGTACCACTAAAGTGGACTGGTCCAAGCTCACACATGAGGATAGGCTATTGTACTATGGGAGAACTGATGTCCTATTGAGTGATGTATATCTACCCAAAGTGGCAACTCTGTGTGTTGATGTGGGTTGTAATGAAAGCTCTCACCGTGAATCCTCTGTAACATGTATGATTGCGTGGGAGCTGTATGGGAGGCCAGTAGACCGTGCTGTACCTACTCTAGGAAGAGACACAACGTCAAGCCAGGGTGGAATAAACATGTGGCTGATCAATACGCTGAAGCCAAGAATGCTTTTGGGGCCTGGGTCCGGGTAGGAAGGCCCAGGGAGGAGCTTGTCCTGGATCTCAAAAAGCGTACAAATGCTAGATATAAATATGCAGTTCGTTATGTCAACAAACATACAGAAACATTGAGAGCGGACTCTATGGCTGAAAAGCTCCTTCATAATGATGTGACTGGCTTCTGGAAGGAGGTGAGAGCTCTGAACAGGGCCAGTACATCATTACCGTGTACCATAGAGGGAGGATCTGGAGCCGATAACATAGCTGAGTTGTGGAGGCAACATTACTCTACTATACTTAATTGTGTTAAAAGTGACCCCTACAAAGTTGGTAATGTTGTGAAAAGTGACACAGTGGGAATCACAGCTAAAGAGGTTTATCGAGCAATTGCACAGCTAGCTGATAACAAAGCATGCGGCTCTGACCGAATCACTGCAGAGCACCTTAAACTGGCAAGCCCGAAGGTTGCAGTTATTCTTGCCATTTGTTTTACCGGCCTCATAACTCATGGTATGTTGCCAGACTCCATATTGACGGTTACTTTGGTCCCTGTCATTAAGGACAAAGCGGGCAAGGTAGGGAGCTTGGATAACTATAGACCAATTGCTCTAGCCAGTGTGTTATCCAAAGTCCTGGAAATAATTTTGTTAGATAGACCAGGGGTTCCCAACCCCCGGACCGGTACCGGGCTGCGGAGGTGTTACTCCCGGGCCGCGAAATAGCTGTGAGTTTATCGTAATATTTGCAGAATTATAAATATATAAAAATATTTTATCATAATATTTTTTTTTAAAAGTGTTTAATTTTCGCACCTATACCAGTGATATTATTTCATCCAGTAGCCTAGTTAATCTTTCACTAGAAAACCGTTGAAAATGGCTTTTATGATGTTCCGAGCGATTCGGCGGCTCAGGTCTCAGCCTCTCGTGCACACGAGAAAGTTACCGGTGCGCCAAGTAGGAAGAGGAGCGCACAGGAGACAACCGTTTAATTGCAGCCTGTTATGTTTATGTGGGGAAATGGCAGTGCATACATTATTTGAGATATATTTCAAACTCGGAGCTATTTGTTTAAGCACCGGATTGGCAAAACAGGAGAGTAAACCAGTCTGCCTTGATCTATGAATTCATGTCCGGGTCTCTCGGGTATCTGCTGCCCGCAGCTGTTTTATAGAAGGAAAACCTCCTTCACTTCATAAAATGGCTGCAGCATCAGGAGGCAGCGGGACGTATACTCCGCCTCTGAGAAGTGCAGCACCAGCCAGCGGGTAAAGATGTGCCTTTTTACGCACCGCCTTCACTGTGTTTACCTTCATCAGAACAGCGAGTGACTGCAGGCTGCTACGTGTTAACCACACACACCTCTACACACATCTCTACACACATCGAACTGTCCGATTACTCTCCCTTTTATTAGTTTTTTAAAGGAGATGTCCAGTCACCAAGGCGCATGATGTGTGTGTATGTGCTCTGCTCAGCTCTGTGTGTTCGGTGTTTGTGTCTGTCTGACACCGGCATTTGTTTTCAAATGACCATGAGCAGTAATTTACACACATCTGGCTAACTCCATAGGTAGCCTATATGCGGGTGTTCCCAAAACCGAATAACGTCGGTTTTTTGGTTTTCGGTTTTTCCGAAAAACCAAAAAACAATACCGGTTCTTTTTTAAACGTTGTTAATATGTTTTGGATGCATATTGTTCTAGTATTTGTTCAGGATGTTAGCCTCTGTTGCTACCTGCTGGTGGTGAGTAAATATTAAAATCAGTTAAAATTGACAACCGGTCCGCGATTTTTTTTTTAATGTATCTGCCGGTCCTTGGCACAATAAAGGTTGGGAACCCCTGAGATAGACTATGTTCTTATTTATGTACCTCAGATAACCAGTTTGGCTTCAAGGCTAAGCATGGTACTGAGCTATGCATCTATGCTTTGAAGGAAATGGTAGAAACATATAGAAGACAGAATTCCACTGTTCTGATTGGTTTTATTGATGCCTCTCAGGCTTTTGACCGAGTTAACCATCATAAACTTTTTTTTAATTGAGACAAAGGGGTGTGCCTAACAGTATAATTAGGATCCTGGCTTATTGGTATGCCAACCAGAGCATGCGGATCAAATGGGGGAATGCAGTCTCGGCGCCATTTGGTGTTGGTAATGGAGTCCGCCAGGGGGGGCTCCTCTCACCAAGCCTTTTTAATATCTATATGAACGATCTATCAGATGATTTAAGTGTCTGTAAAACAGGGTGTGTGATTGTAAACCATCTTATGTATGCTGATGATCTGGCAATTGTTTCTCCTAGCAGTGCTGTTTTTCAACAGTTGCTAAATGTTTGTTCTGATTACGGAGTCAAATTTGACGTTAAATACAACGCTAAGAAGAGCTCTGTAATGATCTGCAGAGCAAAAGGGGATAAGAACCTTTGTTTTCCAACATGCTACCTGTCAGGACAGGTGCTGTCTGTTTGCTGTAACACTAAGTATCTGGGACACATCATCACAGATGAAATGGCTGATGATGATGACATGTACAGACAGCGGCGTGTCTTATATATACAAGCCAACATGTTGGCTAGAACATTCTCTTGGTGTTCAGATGAGGTTAAGGTGAACCTCTTTAGAGCTTATTGCACTCCTCTCTGCCCCTTGTGGGTCAAGTATAAGAAGGCGAGCCTCCGGAAGCTCCAGGTTGCATATAATGACTGTTTGCGTATACTGCTTAGAAAACCAAGGTGGTGCAGTGCAAGTGAAATGTTCTGTAATGCACGAGTCAACACGTTCCATGCTCTTTTGAGAAATCTGATGTACAAATTCATCTGTCGATTAAATGTTTCTCATAACTCTGTCATTATGCTGCTGTCAAATCCGTGTTTCAGTGCTGTACGATACCAGTCACCTCTGTGGAAACATTGGTATAACTGCCTTTTTAAATTTATATTTGAGTGTTGTAGGTCTTGTAATATTGGACCAAGAGTCTCTTTAAATAAAGATGATGATGATGATGATGATGATGATGATGATGATGATGATGATGATGATGATGATGATGATGAATAAGCACTAAACAGAAACGTACAGCTGAGGCTGATTGAAAGTCATTATGATTTATTGCATTGAAACCAAGAATGTCTAAAATGTTATGCCAATCCATCAGGTATTTGGAGAGATTTTCTCTGGATAAATACAAACTTTGAAATGCTGCTGTACACAGACAAAAATGCATGAAATCATCCAAGTCATTAGGATTCATCCTCTGGGGACTAGTGATATCCAATATCTGAATTTCATAGTAATCGGTACATATATTTTCATATATGTTCTGGAGAGTCATTGGGTGTCATCCTCTGGACACCATGATGTCTGAACACAATTTAATAACAATCCATGACTTACACGATGAGATATTTTCATCTGTGGATTGCCAACTATAGAGTCACGTCTAGAAATGTACCTATTACGATATGAGAGACCTCACTTGTACCCTGCTGTTTGGTTAAGGTAATTCATGCTTAGAAAATCTGTTGTCCCTCCAGGGTTGGGTGTTCAATGTCGTTCCCTGGTTGGTGGCCATACCCTCATCCCTCTTCAGTGGCTGCTTGTCTGACCACCTCATCAGGCAAGGTAGGGTAACTGATAAACAAATATTTAGATGAGTTATTCTTACTTATAAAGCAGCTAAATCATTGTCCTGATTGTCCTAATGTCTCCCTTGATACCCACAGGCTTTGACACAGCCTCAGTGAGGAAGTTGATGCAGGTACTAACTTTGAAAGCCTTATTATGTTTGTTAAGTTATTGTCCTTTTCCTATTTATACTTGAACATCATGCAAACATTTGATTGTTGGGTTTTTGTGTGCATTCATTCCCCTGTTAGTTCTTCTCTATGGGTGTGTCGAGTGTGTTTACCCTTCTTCTTTGTCGAAAAACAACCTTCCCCTGGGCTGTAACATTTGTGTCGGCCACCATGGGCCTCACCACCTTCAGTCACAGGTACTGGCTCTTCGATTGTCCTTACACTCTCTGTCTCTCACCCTAAAACCATGACCCTTTCTTTTTAGACTAAAATGTCGGGTATCTCTAGGGTCCGTTTTGTGTTGTTGTCTCATAACCCGTTTAAACCATGCCATTCAGCCAAATATATTACAACCTTCTCCAATAAATAAGTGTGTTATAACTTAAGCAGTTCGGCCTACCATGCTCGGCCAAAGAAAGACTTGGCAGCATCTCAGCTTCAAAAAGCTTTGGTCAGCTGTTCGACCCACTTGTCGTCTATGATTTACTGTGTTTTGCACTTTAACCACATTAGGAAAATCGCCCAAAGAAGGACCTCATTATAATTTCTGTCATAGCAAAGGTCATGCCTGCTAAACATATGTCATTGATGTTACTTTAATTGAATACAAATAATAATACATTAAAAAGAAGAGCTTTAGCAAACATTTCTCGTAAGGAAGTAAATAGTGCATCTATTGTGGACTATTTTTAAGTTCAGATCAAAACACATTTAGTGTGCTAATGAATATTTGTTGGCACCAAGATGGTGACAAGCTATTCACGGGTATATTGATAATACAGTCAACATACAATATAACCAGACCTATCCTTTTTTGAACTGCTCTATGGGCTCTTCATTTTATGCAAAACAATAACATAATTGCATTCTAAGTTGGGGCGGGTCGACACTAATGGCTTAGTCACTATAGAGACAGAACAAAATGATGACGAAACATAACCACAAGTAGGAAAAAGCATCAGCTGTCATTTGAAAAGTTGCCGATAATATGTGTTTGTCTTCCATTTTTCTGAGTATTTGTATATATTTTTCTCAACAATGATTTTTTTCTAACATTTATTAAGTTAAAACATCTATTATCTTATATAATTGTCTAGTATTACTATATTACTTCAAATAAGTTTCCAACTGTTGGTTAGAAGGACAAATGCAGATTTTATTTTACATTTTTGGGATGGCTTCAAATCCTAAGTAACACTATTTTGACTCAAATCAGAGTCAATTGAGCATCTTATTCTGCTGATGAAATGACTATAGAAATGTGTTTAAATTACAGCGGTGTATCTGTAAATGTTCAAGATCTTGCTCCTTCCTGTGCTGGTGCTTTATTTGGTAAGTTAAATAAACCTGACATTTTCTTTATATAAAAACATTTTAATTGAGTCTTGAATTTTACATTTGTGCCTCTGCATTTCTTTTACAGGTGTCATGAATACATGTGGTGCTTTCTTAGGTGAGTTTCTGGCAGAGACATTGGGAACAAATATCTGTGATGAATCTTTAACCAGCAGTTGCTAAATGACACCTATACATCTATTAATTGAAATAATTAATCCACCTCTCTAAATTCAAACGTTGCACTGATGTATCTCCTGTCAGTCTTCCTGGCTCCTATGTGCCATGCATATTTCATCAAGAGAGCATAATGGAGTTTGTGTCAGATTAATAATACAGGGGATGACAGTTTGTGGTCCTGTGAGAAACGTGTAATGGACTGTGACATTCTCTCTGCGGAAACACTGAACAATCACATTGAAGGCACTGTGTTCTTTGTTAAAATATTTGTGATAATGCATTATTAATGGTGTTTCTGTGTGTGTCTGTGCAGGCGTCCTACTGGTGTATTTCTCTGGGTATCTCATCGAGTCCACAGGCTCTTGGACATCAGTGTTCGCCCTTATCACCACCGTCAACCTGCTGGGCCTCTGCACCTTTCTGGCCTTCGCTGATGCCCGACGGGTCGACATTGACTACAGTAAGGTCCGCCACCACAACATCCACATCTAAATCCTCAGCCATCAAGCATGCTATCCCCCAATGGAGACATGACCTTGGGCAACCAGCAGCTAAGACATTATCCACATTGGAGATCTAGCCGATGGATAGCATGTGGCAAGCCTGCATACAACATCTGGAAAACGTTGATAGGCTCTGGTTCTGGTCGAGGAAGTATTGCAACAGTTACTGAAAAGCATAAAGCAGAGCCAGCACACTGTTACTGAACAATCTTGTATCATAATCTTCATATCCTAGAAAAACACAGATGTGTCAGAGGATGCGTCAGTTCGTAGCAGAACGGGAAAGAAAAAGTCTACCCAACCTCAATGTCTGGTTTGTGTAGCGAATGGTGATTTATAAGGTTTCTGAGTTCATCATTTGTTACAGAATGTGTTACTTAGAACAAGAGAAGTTGTGTAAATTGTTATCCACATAATAATATATGTAAGAATAATAGATGTGGCAGTCTCAGACGCTCTCTGACAGTTGTGACGGACCAAGGTGTGAGTTCTTACCCTGCGGGGGTGGGTGACGCGGGGAGGGTCTGGCCTCTTGCACCTGAAGTCTTTTATTAGTACTCACCCATCAATGTCTGAGTGACACCTCATTACCCAGCCACTAATTACTTGGCAGGCGCTCTAATGTCCCGTACGATCTACCGTCTATAGTCCCCATCTCCATGGTTACAAGCTCATCTTATTGTTACAGTCAGAGGAGGTGAAAGAGGATGCTGTTTTACAACAAGGCTCTGATGTAATGCATCCTCATTGTTTTTTGTCGAATATCTTGCGAATTCAAAGACCAAAGGTAACTCATTATTTTTATTTTCCTTATATGTGATTGCATGTCATAGAAATACCTCACTTAATTATTTTTGTGTAATTAAGTGAGGTATTACTTAAGTGAGTGTATATTTATTTATAAAATCATATGATTTTTTGTGTCCATTTCAAACTAATGTTTTTTATAAAATAAATATATTAAGTTAGATGACACGGAAAATAAATATATATGGTAAGATTAAAAAAAAATCATAGTGAGTAAAAAGTAATTTTGACAGTGTGATGCAGTATGAATAACTATATAAGATATTTCTGCAAGTCTAGTTCCCTCACTTATTATTGCTTTCTGACCTGTACTTTGGTTGAAAGAAACATGTTGGTATATCATTTTGGTGAAAACCGGATGTCAAACTTATTTTGCTTTGCAAAGAAACAACCTTTTTGTCACATTAACATCAATGTTATCTTAACGCTGCATAGGAAGTGATGTCAGTATTTGGGAAGGGCTGCGCACAGGAGGAAGCTCATTTACTTATCATGGTGGTGTCAGAGGAAGTGCGTCTGCATTATGTCTCGTTAAGGCTAAATATAATTGTCTTTGTTACAAACTGACAATGAATGTTGCAGGGCAGGTTTCATAATTTGTAAGGTTGAGTTGAGGAACTGGAAAACATTTGGTTTATCCATTTTACTGGAAAGTGTGTGGTGTCATTAAAGCTAGCTACGTAACTCTGGCTGTCGAAGTGTCGAAATGTTAAAGTGATTGTGTGATTTAGCTTTGAAAGCACAGTCTAAACATGTAACTTTCAATCTAGATGCTTTCTTGACACGTGTTCTTAAAATAATTTATGCATACATTTTCTTGTGCCTGATTTAAGGAATGAGAGAACTTTAAGATATGCTCACTGTGGTCACACAGTGTCATCTGTTGATTATTGTGCATTATTACATTTGTGCCTTGTTTTAATTAGTGTTTTGCTTCTTCAACTTTTTTTTGTACTTTCTTTTTGTCCGTTTTTTTCTTTGTTTGGTTGTTTTCATTTCCGAAATACCCAATGTTTATTAGATTGTTTTGGTAAATGAAGAAATTATTTTTATTTAAAAATGTTCAGAGTATAAATGCATTTTCTGTGTAACATATTTAAATTGTTTGTGTGCTTATTACAAGGACACATACATCTACTGAACATAATGAATAATTTAATTTAATATCTAATCTGAAAAATTATGTCGACACCAAATGAAACTAGGATCCTGTACCTACACTATGTTTTGTCGTGATTATACACAAGAAGTGTATGCCTAGACATTTCATAAAGATAATTTATTTTCACAAGGCCATAGCCTCCACCATGTTAGCCTTATTATTGTCAAACCAAAAATCCCCACAATCTTCGTATGTTTACCCCGCCTTAGGAGATGAGCATTATATACAGCTGCCATTATCGTCCCTTTTTTTTGTGACTGTGTTGACATTAACATGATAAATATCTGGAATTCTGTTCACCAACATATCTCACTGAAGGTTCTTCTGACAAATCCTTTTTGATAACATGTAAGTAAGATAAAAAGAATACATTTCCGGGAAAAATGCAGTATTCTAATGCTTTTTAGATATGTTGTATTTAAAAGCATATATTAACTTTGAATAAAGATATATTTTGTCAACACTGTTGAGTTGTTTCATCATGATGAACATGTGTTTTCTCTGTAGTGCCACAAGGAGGCAGCACAGTTTCAGCAATGAGGAGAGCACATGGCTCCATCTAGCCTCCAAATACTTTGTATGCCATGAAGTCCAGAGGCCTTGTATGTGGAGTTTCTCCTAAAGCTTATGAGTTGACTTACAGGAAATGTTGCCCATTACTAATAATGTTGATTACATGAACATTAGTATCATACACCTAGAAGCACTACATTATGGGCATGTTTGTCTGTGAAGCTAAGAACTCTTCATCAGAAGCCAAGTCTGCATGTGGATCAGCTGCTGAGCCGCGTCTAGATCAGGTCCGTCCTGTTCACACCAGCGGATCACTGCAGGCCCAGATCTCGAGTCCGGGCTAGCGGGACGTATGTGGTGGCACCATATGGCAGTATGCTGTGTGCCATGTTGGCTAGCTGGCACTGCCCACGTGTGAATGGCCAGACGCTAGTCAACCCAACCCACTCCTTCTCATGGGACAGAATGGCTCAGGTTGCCATGGAGACGGACGGCTTGTGGCTGCCGCGTGGCAATAAGAAAAAGGAAGGGAGGAGGGCCACAAGTGAGTAAAAGTAACAAGTCAGATAGAAGTCAGGGGTGGAGTGAGTTGGCACTGAATTTGGCCTTTGATGTATAGTTCATACAACAGCCATGGTGCTAAAGAGGTGGTCAGTCACTTATTGGAGTGCTCTCGCTGCCAGGAAATAGTGGTGTAAAAGCAGGCAGACATCATGATGAGTGGCCCACTATTTAATTAGCAGAGATGAAACGCTGTGAGGGTGAGCGTAGAGGAGAGGGGAGATAAACCCTCCCCCAACTTGTGGGCTAGTAAGAGTAACCCAGTAAAGGCAGCCCCCATCAGAGAGCCAGAGATACATGTAAATGAAATAGCCCCATTAATTAGTAATTAACATCAAGTTAATGACATTTCACTGTGTCTCCATCTCATCCTATGTCCTTCCTCGGTGGTGGAGGGGCTGCCTCTGGTCCCTGATCTGAATGCTAATTAGTATAAAGCTAAACCATATAAGGCTACTTAATAATATGGAGGCCGTGTTTAAGACTGGTCATTGTGTAGGAAGGATTAATGACTTTGTAGTGGTAGATCAGGAAGCATTATAAGTCATTTCCTCCTCTGAGGGCTGTGATATTGAGGGCCATTGACAGGGTTTATGTGCTAATTGTGCTGCGCCTGTTAGCCTAATGTTGCGTTATCCCTCATGACTAAGAACTACTTTTAACCATTCTCCAAGTTTTCAAAAATGTATCCAAGAAAAAAATTCTGTCCAGCTACCATTAAATGGTTTGTTTTGTCAAATCTAATTATTTCTATGTCTTGCATAGTCGGATTGAGTTTGAGGGCCCTGCGGTGGATACCCTCATTTGTATTGGATCCCCTCCTGAGCCCAAATCAGCTCTGTGACAAAGGTAATTTTACATGATTTGACTGCAGCCGGGGACAATGTCTCTGTGAAGCGAGATGAAACATGAAGTTAACACTCTGCACACAGCGGTGTTCCCGGAATAGACAAGAATGTCAGCTCCAAAATGAAGGAAATGAATTCACACATTGATATGCCGGGGTTATGTCCTGCAATGCTAAACTGTGCTTTGAGTCTTTGGTAGTTTACTCAGTCTCCATTATGAATTCCTTTTGTTTCCTTCTGTGTGTGTCTCTTCCTCTCTTCTCTGTTGCCCCCTTCTTTTTTCTTTTCCTGTCTTTCGAAACTCTGTTCTGATACACAATTGACCCTTTAAAAGGATCCCATGAGCCCAACCACATCCACCATTAGCACACCACAAAGACCCACACACACAACCAAATATGTTGATTTCTGTCAATTAAACCCTATCAGCTGTTTGCCTCCTGCTAGACATATGGCCTGTGTTAAATCTAAAGAGCAAAGCGAGCTGCTATTGAGAGGGGCATCATTTTAATGGAACCCTGAGGGACAAGACCCACACCTGCGTAATAATAACATTAAACCGTGCACAGCCCACTGGCCAGATGAGGACAGGTTGGTCTGGGTGTGTGTGTACATGCACACAGCATCTTTATTCAGACCCACCAGCAACAGGAATATTACTCTTTACAGAACAAAGAAATCTTTGTTAGTAATCCAACACAGTTTTTACAGTGATGTCTAATTCTATAGGCTCCACATGTATGTTCGGTTTGAATCCTTCTTCACAGTGTTTTTTTTCTGGATTCAGGGGCAGCTCAGGCTGTTTTAAATCTCTAATATTTGCTATTATATAAGCCAAAAAAATAAAATAAAGACACAAATTCACTCTATCTGCGTGGACCATCTCTCCCCTGCAGACAGAGTGAGAGAACAGAGTTTTATTTAATTATTTATTCTTATTTTGCCAAATGAATGGTAATGGAGTTCACAGGTCCTGAGTCTGCAATGGAGACAAATGACTGAGCAAATGTTTAGAAATATAATTTTAGAAAACAATATGGTGCTTTGCCTTTGGCAGGGAGCGTCAGATGCTTAGTTTTAAGACAAGATGGGAACAAATTAAATACTCTCGCAACTGTGTAAATAAAGCAGATTTTATCTCCATAACAACGTAAACTGTTTTCATTAAATGTGAATGATTTTATACTGCCATTGACCGTGAAAGACACGCCAGTCTAACGATTGATCTGTACACTTTTAGTTGGGCTGTGGCTCACGATTATTTCCAGTATTGTTCAATCTGCTCTCTGAATTGTTTGGTCTTTAAAATGTTATTCAGTCAGTTTATTCTCCTCTAGACCTCTAAATCAAAATGTTAAATAATTTATCAGAAAATTATCCGTTTTTCTTCTTTTTCGAAATGTGCCGCAGTTATCTGTTGTTTGATTTTTTTTTTCATTAATAAAAAGCTAAATTATTTTTTGTAAATTGTGAAAAGCTCATTTGAATTCAAACCATCTTTACTGTGTTTGCAATACAAAATGATTGAATATCAATAAAGTATATTTGTGGTTCTGAAAATAAATCAGACGAGAAATAAGTTAAGTATTTAATAGTGGTAAGATGATTGCTCCAAAGAAAATGTGCTTTAGCAAGAGTGCAGATCTTTGGCTGTTTCAGTGTTCAATTCATTTGGTGATGAGTTTATCAAATCAATTAAGTGCGTAGGCTATTCCATATCAGAAAACTGGGAACATTTCCATATAGCTTTAAAAAATACCATGTTATTTTCTGAGTATCAGACTCAAACCCAAATATATACAGTTTACAATGTTATCAAACAGAGAAAATGAGCGAACCCTCGATTGAAACACTCGAAAACATCGAATATATTGAAGTGTTTGCTTAAATAATGAAAAAGATAAAAAACGGACAAATCATTGATTTCCTAATTGTTGCTGTTGAGAAATACTAAATGATCCCCATTTGCAAACACCAACCAGGTAGATTTATAGTTGTTAAATCTCTCTGTCCGGCTTATTATTTCCCCTCACAGTTCCTAATAATGCAGCATTCTGTTGTGCATGCACGCGAGGAGGTTAAATACCCCACCCCTGTCGTTCCCCCCCAGCACCCCTCCACTCATCTATTCCAGCTCTCCCCGGCTACACAGCGCTCACATCTCCAACACCACCAGATCTCCCCTTTTTTCCTGCTGGCTCTTTACTAAAGTTTGGCTGTCAATCAGCAGTGGCCTCAGGCAACAGGCACTGATGAAAAGACCCCTGAGACAAGGAGACCCAAATTAGATTTCAATAAGGATGTTGAATATTCATATCAGGGAAACATCTAAAGGTAAATGCTTTTTGATCTCCGCGCACAAATATCACTTGTGTGCATTCCCAGGTCCTGGTGCTCTGGTTCTACAGTGTTTTCTCACCCAGCCTGGTCCGGCCCTGGCCTCGGCTCTGTCTCACTCCTCGGGGGATGCGATGGAATAATGATGATGGGGCTACAAAGGAGAAAAAGAGCCATAATGAATGTTTATACTAAAGGGACCCAATAGAAAGGGCATCCGTACTAAGTATTCAGTAATTAGTATTTAGCAGAAGTTGATCGCTGAGTGCACACATTCAAACACACAGTGTCACACGCACACGGACACACATATATCCAGGGCAGAATCAGTGAAGCATAATCATTTGTTGTGTCAACTTTAGACAGGCAAACCTCCCTTGACAGCAGCAGTCAAAACACAGTTTCGTTTCTCCTGTCAACATGTTTACTTTATTTTTATAATTGACTCCACTTAGGATCTTTCTCCCCAAAATGTCAACAGAATTCACAAGGTGGCTGTTTATTTTTCTGAGCATACCTACACTCTGTTGCTCAAGAGCGCTGTACAGAATCACAATTATCTCGTTAACATTGCACATTGTGGATAAATTGAGTCTCTTAACCTCAGTGCTTTAACTGTCCTTTTATTTCACTAACTTGATGTGCTTTTTTATGACAACTGTACTGGTTATGAGAACAAAAAAAAGAGCCAACATCATCCTAATACCCTGAAGATATTTCTATCACTTCCATCATAGTGGAGATGGAAATGTGTGGGAATGGTGGTGGATGTGGGGGAGACGCTTTGGTTGGGAGGGAGGCAGGGGGGGAATGCCTGAGGCTCTTTTCCCCACAGAGAGTCCACTGCGCTCGGGAAAACGCTATGAAGCGAGTCCCAGAATGAGACCAAAGGACGGGAACGCCGTCTCCTCTTGACGCAGGAAGGGACCATCCAGATAATAGTCCACATCAACTCCTATCATCAATAATGTGTCATGAGTGACCATAATAGTCCTGATCAGGCTACTGTGGCTCATGATGCAGGAAGACAAGCCTGCTCCATCCTTCAAAGGAACACCATTCTCATCTTACATTATACTCTTTTAATTTCTCTCACTCAGTGTTCCTCTCAACATCCCCCCACCCCTTCCTTACAACATGATGGTCAGCCCATTGCCAGGCAATCTGGTCTGTGATGTTGTTCACACCTCCAACGAGCCAAAAAGAAAGAAAAAAAAAATCTTGACAAGATATGATGACTTGCCCAGGTGGTGTGTTTCACTGGTCTCTTGGTCTTGCAGGGTGAGGGCAGTCGACCAAGGTATGTGTGTGTGTCTGTGTGGGTGTGTGCGTACATCAGCCTACAGTAT